>NW_015151241.1:177465-195018 GCF_000732505.1 Cyprinodon variegatus | reverse complement strand
ATCTATCTATCTATCTATCTATCTATCTATCTATCTATCTATCTATCTATCTATCTATCTATCTATCTATCTATTAGGGTGATATGATGGGGTGGTGTGGAGGATTGTAGATGCAGAAGACATACTTTCACCACCGATGGGCCTGAAGAGTAAAACACATGAAATTATTCAGCTTCTATGACCACCTAGAAATTGCTATATATGATTTGATAAATTATATATTTGAAGTTAATCTAATATAACGGACAATTACCTCACTTATTCTTGACTACACTTGATTAAAATAAATGTTACAAAAAAAAAAATTCAGATCTTCAAATATTTGGAATACCAGTATTATAACTGTATGTTTTAAACACACACACTCCTGTACTTTAAGTAGTAAATTACAAGAGCTAAGTTTACTTTCAATGTAGAAATATTTGACCAGTAGGATCTGTACTTACTCATGAATCTAAGTACTTAGTTGACCAGTGTTGCGAACATAAAACACCAAAAACTGTTTAAAAGGGAACTTTGTAAACATTTGGTTTTCATCTTAAAGTATTAGTTACAATGTTTTTAACAGAAACTATTCTCCAGATACAAGGTTCAAGAGTTTACAGAAAGCAGAATCTATGAACATGTATTAGAGTTTCTTAAAATACTATTAATCTAACAGCTTTAATGTCTCCAAAATGAAACCAAAATCTTGAGATTTTTGCCACGGCTTTCTGATCAGTGACATAGTGTATTTGAAACGGGGATGAAAAATGTCAACATGACTCAAACACAAAGCAGAAGAAAGCCAAGCAGGATTCTGAGGATGAAAAAGAACTCATTAAAACCCTTCCTGTCTTTCTCTCCCATCATTCCTGTCACCCTACCCTGTGTTATGTCTTCATGGTGCCTTCAGACTGTGATGGTCCTGATGATAAGGCCCAAAGGTGTCCGTATCTCCTAGTGTCTCTGCTACCGCTGCTGCCAGAGCCTATCTTATCTGCATGTGAGGAGTGAGAAGCCGCATCAAAGCCACACATTCCACAACCTCCAGGCCGACACAAACACCTTCAGCTGGGTGGCTTCCAGGTTGAAGACAATGCTTCTCATATCACAACCATAAAGCTGCAAAAAGATTAACGTGAGGCTGAGTGGTTTGTATGAAACAAATGACTAAAATAGGAAAACCAAAACAGAAAGTCTCTGCAACCAGAAAAACCTTCTGTCAATGAAGTAATTTATCGGTCTTTTTCACTCCTCCTAGAAGTCATTTTTCCATTTGTTTGAAAGAAGGCTAAGTTCTGATTCATTGCATGGATTTTGTGTTAAAGCTTAAAAAAAATCTATCATTTCACTGGAAATAATTTTAATTTTTCTCTTTTGAAAGAAGCCTTTTTGGCTGCAGCACTGAACAGAAAAAAAAAACAAAGCAGTGATTATTTTCTGGGTAAGACGATGGAAGGAAACGGGTCGTTTTTACCGCCTCTCACCGCGTGACTCAGCTCGTGGTAACAAAAAGCAAAGGATCCATGTTAAAAGCTTTATGCACTATTAATCTCAGTCATGTCACATTAAACAAACATTACTAGGGGATCGTAAAAAAAAAAAACTGTTTACGGCTGATTCTGCCCCTGTGCTCTCAAACGCTGTCACAGTGATCCAGATAAACGACCGAGCTGGACTGACAGGAACTTAAAAAGCACTTCAGTTCTGCTATATTTATTTGACACTGATCAGTTGCGCATGTTTGCAAGTGTGTGTTTATAGCCCGAGGTAGAGCAGGTGATGTGTGTGTGTTGGTTGAACTGGAAGCAGAGGGAGGAGGAAACATTAAACAGGAGCTCTGTGTCCTGTCATCACACCGTCTAGACAGGACACCTCCTAAACATAATGAGGTTTTTTTTTTTGTGTGTCTGGATCACCCACACAACTCTGCACCCACATACACATTCACTACTATACTTTTTTTAAATTTGATCCTCCAGGTGAACCTTTTTTTAATGTATATATCTAAAACTTGTAAAAAGGAGTAGATAAGTATGATAGTTTTTTGTTTGCAAACATTTCTATCGTAAAGCTAAAGCCTCTGTTTCACAGGAATGTTTACACTTGGCACAGATCTGACAAGAAAAGTACAGATCTATGCAATAATTAGGCTGCAGTGTGGTTTCAGTCACACAAGTTTGCACAGCAATGCAAGCAAACTGTTATCAAGCGGTTTTCACACCAGTTTAAGGAATCGGTGACAAGATCCTACAGGTCTGCTGGTGTTGGAGCCACTGAAGTCCTGATGGTTTATTTGTTTTGAATGCATAAAAAATATTGACTATTTTTCAAATAAATTATAAAGCTGAAATAAAAATATTTTCATATGAATATATAAAAAAAAATAATCAAATCAACTAAAAAAATTTAATTTTATTCAAATAACCAAAGCACATTGCATTATGCAAAACAACGTGATTATGTTTTTTAAAATCCTTTTTTGTATGTTATAAAGAAATAATCAATTAAATATGCAGCTAACAGCATCGATGCATGGTTGAGGCAACAAGAGATTTATGATCATCTGTCATAGCTCCTGGAAGCTAAATCCTAGGAGAACTCCCCCCCTCTTCCAGCTCCTGAAGTAAACCTGATGGCCCCGGGGATAGATTCAGCCTGGATGACTTGAACTCCGTGGTCAAACTCATACTGCATGGCCTAGACAGAAAAAGACAAAACCAAAATAATAAAGTCAATCAATCATCAGAAAAGGCTGATTACCTGTTGAAAACTACCAATAGTAGGCCAATATCTAAAAAATAATCCATAACTACATAATTGTAGTGCCAGTCATCATAGCAACATCACTGTGTGTGATATTACAAGGGACTACTTGGATTTTATATTTTGTTAGATTCAATATAAATGCGATGACCTAGAGCCATAACTCTGTTGAACCGTTCATCCACCCTGCTCTTAGCAGTCATAATTTAATGGGATTCTTTATAAATAAGACTGGATCTTTTATAAAATAGGATCACCAGCACCCCACAAACTATGATTGGTTTATCTGTGGAAGGTAAGGCGGGTTCTGAGGTAACCATAGAATCTGAACCGGGTTTAGTCGGCTTTGATCCAGTTGCGCTTTCAGAGTTAGCAAAACTATTGTCTTCATCTAAGCCTTCAACTTGTACATTAGATCCAGTTCCAACCAGATTATTTAAGGAAAAATTCCCTCAAAAAATCTAGAATATAATTTAAAATCCACCTCATATATAAAGCTTTGAATAACCATGCTTAGTCTTATATTAGAGATCTGATTGTTCCTTATGTTCCTAACAGAGCACTTCGCTCTCAATCTGCAGGTTTACTAGTGGTTCCTAGAATTTCTAAAGTAGAATGGCAGATCTTTTAGTTATCAGGCTCCTCTCCTGTTGAACCAACGACCAGTTTTAGTCTGTGACGCAGACACCCTGTCTACTTTTAAGGGTAGGCTTCAAACCTTCCTTTTTGATAAAGCTTATAGTTAAAAACAGAGGGATTTTTGCTTAGTCACTGGGTGACTAGAGGTAGGTGTAGGTAGAGCGTTCACAGCCTCTGGCGAGGATTTCAGTCTGAACAGACATTTCCTCTTGGCTCTACCTTGGCCGTATTGTAGCTCTACCTTTCTTATACCTCATCCAAAATAATTAGGTTATCCTGAGCTATTTTCTGTATTTGTGCTGCTATATGTTTGGGCTGCTGGATGGCATAGGGACCACTTTTCCTTATTCTATCTGTATTCTCCCATTCTGCAGTATTTGTCAAGTTCCATATGTCGACGACAAAATGCAAGCAAAGGTCATCGCCACAGGCTCATCCAGGAGGAGAATGTATTACAATAACCGAATGCAATCAACCGGTTTTCCTACTGTACTGCCTCTGTAAAGTGTCTTGAGATGATTTGTTGTAAATTTGTACTACATAAATAAACAAAATTAAATTGAAGCATATCCGTCGCGTTAGACAGACTTTTACCCTATATCCCCTGATTTGATCTATATTTTATAGGCAGAAATGCTGAACCATGAAAATATCTGCTGGAGACATTTTGAAGAAGGAAACAAAAGAAAACAGCCAGAAAAATTTTGCTTTTTTTTGGCAATCGCTTAGTATTGTGACAGTACTCAGCGATAACAAGATAGACTTGTTTTCCTGAGTTCCTAATAGGGAAATGATCCTTCATAAGAATCAGCTGTGATCTTAAATGAACGTAGCCTCTTATTAAACATTAAAAAACATTTAATAAAGTTATTTTACATTCTTTAGGCTACAGATGAACCCTTTGGCATTGGGCATTCCATTCATAGTAGATTTAGTTGGGATTTCAAACCCTTTTACAAATAGGTTTACTTACATTTCTAATAAGGTTTCTTTATTCTCATGCCCATGAAATGCAAAGCAACTAATGTCTAGGATTAAAATTATTAAATAGAGACCTTTGTGTTTGGTTTAATTTCATACAAATAAGGCAGAGAGTAAACAGCATCATAACAACAAAGCAACCCAGCAGGCAGGTGAAGCAGAGTTGGCCAGTAGTTTCCTGTAGGTGAGTTGCTAAAATGTACACGTTCTAAAGTCCTAACATCTCACAGAGCTCTGTTCCACACATCTGAAAAAGGGATAGAGTATAGCAAAACAGCAAATCTATGGAAGCACTGCTGTCTGGAAGAGAACATTAACCAGAGGAGCAGCCAAAGGTCTGAGGTACCTCTGGAGATGCTGTAAACTGGACCATTATTCTACAACTACAGTCTTTTTGGAGAGAAGCTGAGATTTATGTTTGAAGAGAGTCAAGAAGTCCTGTTTCCTTTGGATATGGTGGTCATCTATAAAAAAACATAAGGAAGTACTAATCTTCCCTTTGATACAGACTATAGTTAGTGGTTATAGCACAAAGCGGGAAAAGATAGCCTATTGATCTGTTTTCTCTTTGATAATCGTCACAACAGAGTTTTATTTAAACCTTAAAATTCACATTACAAATGAGCTTATGTAAACCAAGTTTTTTTTTTTTTTTTTTTTTTTTGCACATATGCAGAAAAACTGCATAGATTTGCGTAGACCCAATAAAATCTGTCTATCCAATATTTGGCATAGAGCACCTTGAACTGCCCTCCTAAAATCAACAAGGCAAATATATTGCAGTTGCTTGAACAAATCCTACAAATGTTGTCCAAGTTATAACTATAGATGTGGTTGTTAAGAGAGTTATCTAAATAACAATTTCAGGAAATGTGGCATATTGTGCTTCATTGCTTCCTATCTTTTGAGGCACAGATGTCTGAAAGTTGGTGTAATTTTTGATGTTGCATACCTAGAAAAGGGTTATTTTGTGCATTTATTTGTTTCAATTGTAAAAATAGAAGACAAGACATTAAAGAAGCCAAATAGGAGGAGAAGAAACATTATAAAGTTACAGTTACATTATTTTAATCAGTATTTGATTAGTTATTCAAGCAGCTAAATATACAAGAAACATGGCTTGAATAAAAAAAAGCACCTGTTACACCCTCACCACTAAAAACAGATCTATCACAATAACACTAATGGCTGCTATGGATTGTGTAAAATCAGATGTACCTGTGTGAAGGACTGAGCATCATAGCAGCTGAACATGGCTGAGGAGCGGTCCGTCCGCAGACACTGCTGAGGGAAGGCGCTGATCTGCTCTGCAAGTTGTATGGCTGTCTGCAAAGCTGGAAATGCAACACAGGGTGAGTTGGTTTACCAGTTCATTGCATAAATGGTGCCCTGAAGGAGCCCCTCCATCTACTGACCAATAAAAATACAGAGAAACATCTAAACTCTGAGGCAGGATCAAATTCAGCAGTGCTGGATAGAGCATCTAAAACAGCTAATTGAGCAAGAAAAAACATGTACAAGGCACAACTGATGTGTTAGTTTAAAAAACATCTCTTCAGGACAGACACAGATTCAAAGTATGCATGTAAACATTAGCAAATATTGACACTTATAAAGGAGGATATGTAGATCTCTATTCCAGAGAAACCTTTTCCCTTAAAGCAGCTGAGATATCTCAGCTTTACATCACTGTGCCTCCTGACCCACATCAAAGCCCTGGACTGACTCCAGATCAGTCCTACGGTAAACATGAAGCCTGCCCATGGCACACTTTGATGCTTCCTTTGTATGTTTAGAAGCTGCTGCTTCTTCCTTTCCCTCTGATGTTAAATGTGTGCTAAGCGATTATCCTTCACAGGGCCAATTAGGCTGCGGATAAACTGTGGAGAGAAGAACTTCCTGAAAGAATTTAGCTAATCATTCTGAAACATCCTAGTAAGGAGATGAGAGACTAAGCAGTAAGGAGCTCATAGAAGCATAAACTACATGGGATCTTTCAGGCTCTAATGGAACACATTAATCCTCAGGCTGCAGCTCGAGGTAGAGAGGAATTAAGCCATCCAGCAGTGAGTGGAGGGGGGCCAATGGTGTAAGTCTTTATGCAGAGGTAAAACATCCTTTAAAAACAACTTCACAAGACTTTAAATCGAACATTTACTAAAATTTTGGATTATTTCTTTGAGTGGAAAGAGATTTCTTCTTGCTTTTCAAACTTATTGCAGCAAAATATTTTCCTGTTAGTTTTTTTTTTTGAAAATGTTTGCTGTAATTAATACCGAGCTGTAGTTTTTTTTTTGGCCAACAAGCTTCTCGCTTTAAATGTTTTCTCCTTAATGTTGAAAGGGTACTTTTATAAGATTATACAAAAATAATCCAGCGTATTGAAAATGCTTCCTTACCTTGACCATCAGGAACAATCCTGTTGGCCAGTCCGTAGGCTAGAGCCTCTTGAGCTCCAATTGGCCGCCCGGTCAGGATCAGGTCGAGCGCTCGCGATAAACCGATGAGGCGAGGAAGCCGCACCGTGCCTCCGTCAATCAGGGGAACTCCTAAAGACAATATATGGTTTTAAAAAGAAACCAAAATGCATTTTAACCCTTTACACTGCAAAAACCATCTAAAAATGAGGAAAAAAATGTCTTAAATTAAGTGTTTTACCATTAATTTGAGTATGTAAATAAGATCATTGGCCAATGGAATGAGTATTTTTAGTCTTAAAATAAGATAATTAGATAATATGTACTTAAAATAAGACAATGCAATTGTTTTTTCTTATTTTAAATGTAAATTGTCTTGTTCCATTGGCAAAGTGTCTCAATTACCTCCTCAATTCAAGAAAAAAATGCACTTATTGCAAGAAAAAAACTACTTATTTAGATTTCAATTTTTTGCAGTGTAAAGCCTGGACCATGAAATAATTGACAGAGATATTAAATTATTTTATTTAAAGTTGTCATTGAACTCTGAAAAATGACAGAAAAAGAATATATATATTTTGTATAAGTTAAATTAAATCTTTTATTTGTATCAATTCTGATACATTTGGCATTTCTGTGGAATATTATATATGTTTTCTGTTCACTACATGTGTCTGATTGTGTAAGTCAGGGTTTTTAAGATAAACAAGATCACTTTGATGATGCAAAGATCTTAAAAACTCATGTATCAAATATAATACAATCGGTTTTAAAGGGTAAAGAATCCGCTGTCACGTTTTAAATCTACATCAAGTTTCATTAATTCTTTTTCTATATACAATATTTTTTTCCTAATGATGAATGGTGAATTGGAAGGAAAGATTAGGGTGAACTGCACACACTTTGAGCCTAAGACTCATGTTTGTTAAATACATTTTTATACTGACAGGGGTGTAAATTATTATGGGTTGATCAAATATCTGTCCAAACCAGTGGGGTGGCTTTGCAAAATGGAGTAAAACCGAAGTTGTAATTTAGTCAGAACTATTTGTACATTTTAGTCGAAAAATCTAAATGTGTCCTGTTATTTTCAGGTTATTAATTTTTTACTTCCTTTCTCCATATTCGCTTTTTTTCCCCCTAATAATTTTTCTGTTTTTCCAGACGTGAAAAGAAAACGATCCAAATATAAATCCAGACCTTACGTGAATGACCGTGTTTATATTTGGATTCAAGGAAGCCAGATTTTCCTGCAAAAGCCAAACGTTTTTCTTTGGGTCTCACCTGCTTTTTCATTCCTTGTTTTCATAATATTGGACTCTTTTAAGAGGAATGTAATGCTTGATTTTTAAACCCTGAAACATTAAGGTGCTAAAAGGTTCCTACCCACTATAATAAACACTTAGCAATACAAGAAATCTCAAGATTTAGCAGCTAATCCCAAAGATAGAATTTGTTTCCATTTCTATGGCTGAGGTTTGCACATTAAGAAGTATGTTATACTCAGTTCTGAATCTCAAAGGCCTGAAGCAAGTTTTTATTACTTTCAAATACTGTTAATCTATTTAGACAAGCTTATAATACATTTAGAAAATGACTGAAAGAGTCCAAAGCCTGAAGAAAGAAAGAAAAGTGATTTAGAAGGACTAAAAAAACATTTTAAACAGCTGAAACAAACCAAAGTTTAAGGCCAATAATTGAAAAAAGCATTTGACCAAATAAAAAGTTTGTGGTAAATCTGGAGGATTACAGGATTTTCATATAAGAATAAAAGTAGAAATTACTCAAATTGAAACAATGTCAGAGAACGGAAATATTGGGCCCTGTGTTAATATGCAGATTTAGAGTAGATGGAAGAATCCTGATGCTGAAATACAGGTTTTAAAACAACTACAACCCTTCTTTACATCCAGAATGAACATATGAGTTCAAACTCTGTTTTGGTATTCTCACAGGAAACGTTTTTGATTATATATTATTTCCCTGTCCCACAGAAAGTGGAGGATAGCACAGAGCAGCCTGCTGGGGTAACAGTCAGCTTCTGGCATTTATCCTAATTTCTAAGCAGCACCAGCTGGAACTGGCACACTTTCTCCTGATCGGTTCCACACCACAATCCCAAATCCCTAATTCCTCCAAGTCACTGATTCCATCTGACCACCGCTTATTGGGAGCACATGTGTCAAACATGTTGTTTTAACCCCACATCACCATGCTTCCTTTCACATTTCATCTTCCTTTTTCTTCACTCCAGTAAGTGAAACAGTGACAAGCAGGCTTTTAGCTAGCAATGTGTCCAGGCGTACATTGTATGCCCTTCACTAATAAAATGACAAATTGTCTGCCATGTTTTTTGGGATGTTTAGCTTTGGTACGCCCTAATTTTCCCCCGGAACTGAAATGTTCAAAATTTCCCACGCAGCAGATGCTGGAGTTTTAAATTTTCATTTTTGCTGCTCGACGCGCAATATCAACCAATCAGAGAAGCTGATCTGGGAGCTGGCAGGAAGACAGACACAGCACTGCTGATGCAGAGGGCTATGATCACTCTACTGAATTTAGCTCCGCGCTCAACTTACTTTCCCTGCCGCTCCGGCGAAATTGCTCCACACTCACTCAAATTTTTGGGAGAAGGCATTTTTTCTGACATTTTTAGTTCATGTGATTATGCCATGGCCCTGCCATAATCACATCATTGATTTTATGATATGAACTCACTATTTCCCAGCTGTGAACGTAACAATTCGCTCCATTCATGTTACCCCACCTTTCCTATTTAATTATTTATTCATTTATTTTACTAGACTTAAATCAAATAAATGTTATTTTCCAAATTGTATAGTCCAACATTTTTAATTGACTTGAGCGCATCGGAACTTGAGCAGAGCGACATCCTTGCTCCAGCCTTTGAATTGAACTGCGCTCCACCATATTTCTTCAGCTCCGCTCCACCGCTTGCTCCACGCTCCGCTCCGCTGACATGCTCTGGCACCAACAGAAAAATAATATTTTAAGGCAGGATCGTGATCTTGATGAACTGACTGCACAGATGATGTTTTGAGGTGGACTTTCTCATTTATAAATATATGATCATTGATCACAGCAAATATAGCAAAGCTGCTCTCTGCCCTTGAACAAAGGAGCAGAGCAAGCATCAGACACATCTAAACAGACTTTACTGGACGCACCTCAGTAGCATATTTGACGCTGCTGACCTGTGTACAAGCATAAAAAATGAAGCTGCAGGCACTTTTTTTTATGTTCAAAGCATGTATGATGTGAACATAGAACTAAAACTTTATGATTGTAGGAATTAACCTATGAAACATAATATTGTACCTTAAAATGATCTCATGCCTTCCCTATGAAATTTCCACGTCTAGTCAAGCACACATACTTCCCATAATTAGGAAAAAGATAGTGTTGTAACAAAGACACATAAAGCCAGTGCATTACACCTCAAAATGCAGGAAATAGCATTTCAGAGAGTCGAAATTTACAAATTATCTGAACCCTCCAATGCTGCACAAAGCCTAAAGAAGTGATACACCAAAGTGTTCACCCTTAGAAATATTCCTAGCTAAAAACCTGGTGACAAGTGATCTGATCCTACCTACGTAAAAAACTTAAACAAATTTAACATACTCGTTTTTGATCTTAAATCAATGAGATCAGAGTACAGGGTAAAACTGGGCTGGCTGTGTCAAGACATGATTTATGTTCAGCCATACATGAGCTAGGCTGATTACAATGGTGATTAAGCTTGAGCTACAGAGTTTCTACACTGTTAAACATGACACTTTATTCAGTTTCACATCTTGTAGTAATCAGAGAATTGTTTTATACCAACTAGAGCAGGTGGAACCTACCAGAATATATTAGCTAAACTACTTCTGTTTTAGACTAAATGTAAAAATGTCACAGCTCCTTCTTTAAAGGGTTCAGATTTATTTTATCCCCTCACTGGGTGTTTAGCCATCGATAAAACCTTTATCCTATACTCTGCTAAGGTGAGGTCTTTGGTCAGAAATATTTACTTTATTGTTCCAAACTGAAAAATAGATGTTTCATTTGGTCACCAAAGCCATCACCCTAGAAGATGTTTATTTTCCACTTTCAACCATCAGGCAAAAGTCTTGGCTTTATCTAAACTTCCTTCTAAGAGCTCCTCGCTGAATCTGTTTTGCTGTTAGGGATTTCGTAATTCTTCTTGTCTCCTTATAGGCATCACAAAATCCTGTAGTTTCCTTAAATTTGTTGACTGCAACTGAATGATGCCAACTTCTGATTCGAAACAACCCCCAGAGGAGACGGATGTAGATATGTCTGTCTCCAGAGGTCTTTAGACTGCAGGTTTGCCACGTTTAAGGAAGAAGGAAAGAGGTGATTTTAATTCCGTAAAAGTTTAAAAAACAATCCACTTGATTTTGTTTCCAAGATTTGAAGATGTTTCTCTTCCCCTCCAGGAAGCTTTCTTAATTCAAATGAGAAAGCTGATTAATGAAAGGTGATTTTAACTTCGTGACCCGCTTGATCACCCTGCAGAAAGTAGATAGGTACACCGGTACTCTGTGGTTATCAAGGGACAGACGTGTCTGCAGCAATTCTCAGGTTGGCTGAGGCATTTAAAGACAACTTAAATGGTTCAAAGAGGTCTAACAAGGCAAGATTTTGATGCAGAGCTGGATGGTTCCATGCTTTCTGGCTCTGATGCAACATTTTCACAAATTTCACCTTTCAAAGCTGATATTTAAGTTACTGTTGTCTTTCTATTGAGACAGAAAAGGAATTAAGCAAAAAAGAAAGTGCAAAACAACTGCCTAGAAAGCAGCATGACAGAGAAAATTGGAGCAAGAGGGGAGGACAAAGCCTGACTTAAAGACGAAGAGATAAAGAGGCAGTTTGACCTCCAGTCTGTCTGTGTTTGGTGCTGCTGTTGGCACCAGCGCTATCAGCAACCGGAAGGATCTCCCTTCTTATCCTCAGCAGCCGTCTCCTGCACCTCCTCGCCCACGGTCCCTCTGATAGTGCAGTCTCTGATGTGCTGTTTGACAGACCTCTGCTTTGTCACATATAATAAATGCTCCTTCTAGTAACTTCTAACCAAAAAAAGACATTTGGTTAGAAGCAGGGATTTCTTTTCTAACTATTATTGGTAAAAGGATCATGTGTTAGTGATCCAAAAGCAACACAATGAGTCAGTGAAATAAATTCATCAGTTACACCCCAGTAATGGGCAGACCATTTAAACCGGCTGCAGACGTCTTGTCTTGAAAGAAGATAAGTCCACTGTCAACACAAAGGCTTGTTATTGCCAGCTTTAACATGACTCAGCACAACCTATTGTTATATAACCACATGTAAGACGCAGCTTGTTTCCTGCAACGCAGGGTCTTCACTGCTTATCTGAAGGAGAAGCCCGGAAGAAAGAAAAATCATTGTGTTTTATCTGCTTTCTACACACTTTGATATGTGTTAGCCTGAGGAGGCATCAACATACCTGACTGGTAATCAACCCTTCTCCCCCCTCAAAAAAACAACCAAGTATTTTAATACATTCACAGAAGGATTATCTTGCTATTAACTGTGACCAAACATCCGGCAGTCCAGTCCACAGACACCTATAAACCATGGATGCCGTGAAACATGACACACTCAGGGAGTTTGGTTTGCTCCTGGTCCTGCTGGTACCCTGACCACATCAAAGCTAAACCCACCACAATGGGCTCCCATGAGGGTAATGCGATTAAGTTTGATGTGGATTAACAGTTTCCGGATAACTCCAGACTAATGGACAGAAGCAAAGGAGAGGAACGTCAGGCGGAAGCTTGAAGCTTTGAAATGCATGCTGGGAATCTGTGAAAATACCTCCGTTGGGCTGGGTCAGAGATGGCTGCCAAAATTTTAATTTGACTTTATGACTTCAGACCACCAAAGGGGGGAAATGAGGCCATCAAATGTCCCATAATCCCATAATCCTGCATGTATTGGGCGGTAAATGTTTCTTCAAACATCCTAAACGGAGTGACAAACATTTGTATGCAACGGCGCAGAGAAGTGCAGCGTTAAGGCTTTTGAGGTGCTTTGTGTCTCTACAACTGACTTAGAAATAATTTCCACAGCAGTTCCTCTGTCAGATTAAATTCAGAGCATCTCTTAGCATTACATTCCAAATCTTACCAAAGATTTTCAGCTTGATTTAGATCTGAACTGTGACGGGTCTCTCTCCATCTCACTGAAACTCTCGCTGTATGTTTAGGGTTACATTACTGCTGGAAGCTGAATCTCCACAAAGTCTTCAGTCTTTCAGAGCCTCGATCTCAAAGTCCAGTCCTTGAAAGACACTGCCCTGCAGCTTTACTTTAACACACCTGTCTCCAACATGAGGCCGTCAGCAGAGCTTCATTGCATGCTTGTGAGGTAGTTAAGCCATTTAATTTAAGTGTGAAGAACAAGAGCCACATCTAAAAGCTGCAGGACATCCCTTGAGGATTTTAGTTTGAGCCAACTGCTCCTGGTTTGGTTACAGGATTCCTCTGTATTTAGCTCCAGTCCAGTTTAGTTCTCCCTGATAGAGCAATGCCTCCCTACTAGGGCTGGGTATTTTCGCCAAAGTCCTGAATCGATTCGATTTTGATTCATACAGTTCTAAATCGATTAATTGTGATTCGATCTGTTTTTACAATAATGAAAGTGGTTCAACTGTGTTTCAGAATACTCATGTATTTTATTTTTTCCTGTCATATTAAACACAAAGTGCAAACTTGTAAATCAGACAGTTTAAACTTGAGATGTGAACAAAACTGTCTAAAAAGTGCAGAAGTGAAGCCTCACTCGAGCAAACAGACGTGACACAGCAGACATGCATGAGCTGCATTATCTTCAATGCACAAACCATATTTGCAGCGTTGTCTGTAACAACTACAGGGTGTTTGCTGGTCATCCCCCATTTGTTAATGTCCTCATGCAAACTATTGGCTAAATTTGCAGCTGTCTTGCTTGAGGTCATCTCGAGTGCATCTTTCCTACTCATTTGAATGTGAACGTCACACGCATCACTATAAAACTAATCGATCTCATTCCCTAAATATCGATTTTGCAAAAATGTAAAGGAATCAATCCAAAATCGATTAAATCGCTCACCACTTTCACGATGTGTGGTGGGTCCGAAGAGTAAGACTAAGTTCATTCTGTGAATGAGTGCAGTTGTTTCTCTAGTTCCTGTTACTCTAGTGCCCTAGTTAAAGCCTGACCTTCTCCGGCCTGTCGCTTTAGATCAGGCATCCCCAAAGTCGGTCCTCGAGGGCCGCTGTCCTGCAGGTTTTAGAGGTTTCCCTGCTCCAGCACAGCTGATTTACATTGACAGTTGATTAACAGGCTTTTGCTGAACTGCAATCATCAGAATCAGCTGTGCTAAAGCAACCTCTAAAACCTGCAGGACAGCGGCCTTCGAGGACTGACTTTGGGGATGCCTGCAAGTTTAGATGGATGGTCATGTCTTAGGTCTGCAGTCGTTCCACTGTTGGTCAATGAACGGGTACTTCAATGTACTTCTAATCTGTCTGCTTTGTTCTTTTCTCTTCAGATGGTTTGATCACAGATAAACCTCAGAGGCTTTCACAGAACATCTGGATGTATACATAGATGAAGAAATAAAAGGAGGTTAAATAGAACATTTTTCAGATATTTGTGAAACAATGAGGAAGATGCATTTTACTAAAAGATGTCAAAAGAATCAAATAACAGCTGTACTACAACTTAAAGTTTATTCTAGAGTATATTTAGCCATTTTGTTTCTATTTTGAACAAACATTAAACTAGGCAAACAAAAACTGATGCTTACAGGTGTTTACTCAGTTGTACTCTTTCCCATCCTTTCATTCCTCATAGAGGCAAACCCTGCAGATTAAACGAGGCTGGTCTGAAGTAGGATGATGTAATCCCAGCACTATGTCTGTCAGGTTGGGACTCTCTGAGCAGGTGTTTGGATTGGCTGATTTCAAGTCAGCTCTTGGATTGCGGTTTGACGTTAGTCCGAGCGCTGGCTCCTTTTCTTCCTCTCCATCAGTCTTGCACAGCTACAGAAACTTTGCTTAGAAGTGAAGAAGGGAAACGGAGAAGAAACGGGCCTCCAAGGATGCAGAAGATTAGGTGGTGTGTATTTTGGAAGGGGTTTCATGTTCAGTCCCCCCTCCCCAAAAAAAAGAAGAAAAAAAAAATCAAAGGAGTGACAATGGATCAACCTTGAACAACCCCCATGATTTAAGTTCTTGAATGAAATATCAGTAGTATTTTAAGTTACATTTGCATGCCAGATTTTTTCCCCTGCTATACATGTTCCTCTGGTTTAAGGAGCCAAAATAACACTGGAGATTTGAGTAAGCACTGTGGGTTTTCATTTAGGTCTCTGAGAATCCAAAGAGCTGTAGACGCTAATACCAGATTCCTGTGACGCAACCTTCTCCTCCTTCTCATTTCCTCTCTGGCATAGCCGAGGGGCCCCAGACAGGAAGCCGCAGGTTTCGGCAGCCAATACCGTGCCAGAAAACTGTCAGATCCTTGTGGTAGCCATTGGCCCACATCAGAGGAGCTAAGCAAGTCTCTGAGGGGTTTTCAACTCCAAAGCCACCAGGGATTCCCTCAGGCGACTGCCATCTGTGCCCTACCCAAAAATGGTTACAGAATCTGTCCATTAAAAGGAAATAATCGCTCAGAGACAGTGGATCTTTAAGTAAACTGAACAACCTTTGTGCCTTTGATGGAAACATTTTTTTTTCCTGCAAGTGTTTAGAACGACAAGAACAAAGTGAAGTTGCTCTTTTTTATGTTTTTATGCACTTTAAAACCTCAGCTTGTCTTGTTCTGCTTAATTACATTCTTCTAATGTTTCTTAAAAATTAAACTATTCTTTAAACCTGAAATTAATCAAAACTAAGAATGGGAGTCTTAAACTTTGAAAAAAAAATTACATTTTATTAACAGTTTCCTGAATGAAAAAGTAATACTGTATGTATGTTTAACTATAGGCCCCTGTAAGAAAAAAAAATAATTAAAACAGCAGTTTTAAATTAGCTTTAGGGAAACAACTCAAATGTGTTGACAAATAAGCCTTCAAAATATGAGGCAATGACACGGCAGAAAATTAATCACTGGAGGAGAAATGTGCAACTTAATATGTAAAAACCGCAGCAACATTTCTCCCTGCCTGAAATAGTTTTGAGCTGATGAAACCTAAACTGAATAGTGCATGACTGAATGCTGGGCAGTCTCAATAAAATAAAGCACTATAGTTCTATTTGTGAAAAATTTTTTTTATTTTTTTTGAGAGGGCTTGCACAGAAGAGTTTTAGTCTAAAGAACAGTAACATAAAAGAACAACAAAATGAAAAAAATAATGGTGTCAGGTTAATTCTGATTGACAGTTCTTGTGGCACATAGTTGCGCTTACGCTGTTGTTAACCAGATCATGCAGTTAAATTAATTCAAAGTTTTCTATCTAAGGAAATCCAGATGATTTCATCGACTCATTGAGAAATAAAGGGGAGACATTCTAATCCGCTGTAAAAAAAAAAAAAAAAAAAAAAAAAGATTTTTAACCCATCACAGAGATAAACCGTTGGTTAGTCCTCCAACCTGAAGTCTAAACAAGCAAACTCATTTTGAGCCTTTGTTCCCAGGAGACACCCAGGATATAGGATAAATACTAATGTTAACAGATGAAAGATAAACATTTATTCAGGGCTGCATAGTACGCGCGTTTTACACACTTGCAAGTACAGATTTCATCCCTTTCATTAATTCAAAATAATTCTGCCAGAGATAAGCACCGGCCCCACCGCGACCCTGACAAGGACTAAGCAGGAAAATGGATGGATGGATGGATATTCGTTCTCCGTTTAATAAAAATAGGGAAGGGAAGAAAAGGGAAGAACCAATGCAATCATTATTTGCAACAATAAGATTGTGAAGGTCTTGAGAAAGCTTTTTACTTTTACCCATCATGAGATGTTTCTTGTGTAGTACAACAGACACCACTGTCTTGGTTTTCCAAGCCTTTTTGCACCTCCCTTTCTTCATATGTTCAATACTTTTTCCCTGTGCCATTTCACTTTATTATACATACCTTAATTTCCTTTTTTTTTTTTTTATTTGAGAGCACTAGTGCTCCTTTTTTTTAAGTATGAAGTTTGATTTGTAGAGAGGCTAAGGCAGAAAGAGAGGTTAAACTTGTACTTTGACACATTTGGACATTTCTAACTTTTTTTTACAATCTCAACAAAGGGAAAAAAAATTTGAAGAGCCCAGCACTCTGCACGCCATGTTAATAATTTATATTTGCATGAGTTAAATTACATTTGTCGCCTGGAGAAAATCAACCTCACAGTGTTTATGGGGGCAGTCACGTTATGTGACACTTTTTAAATCTTTACACTTGTAGCTCACTCTAGTTGCATTTTTTCTGAAAGATAAAGATGCCATGGTGGCGTATTATTTGTTATTATTACTCTTTTGTATATGCTTAAAAAACTTCCCTTTATGTACATTAATATTAATAATAGGTAGGATACTGCACATGCTTGCAGGGGGTAAACAATGCAGTAAAAGATAAGCCAGTTGGCTGCTCTTAGATCCAAGTGTGGAAAAACACAAAAATGTATTCAAACAGAGATAATGTATTTAAATATTATATATATTATATATATATATATTAGTGCTGTCAAAATTATCGCGTTATTATCGCGTTAACGCGAGGCCATTTTAACGGCGA
>NW_015151241.1:165706-175215 GCF_000732505.1 Cyprinodon variegatus | reverse complement strand
TATATATATATATATATATATATATATATATATATATATATATATATATATATATATATAACACAGATAAATAATAAATATATTATTTGTTCCAATAAAAAGGGTTTTATCCTATGACTTGTGTGTATTTAATTGATTTTTTTTTTTACTTTGATCCTTTCTCCCTATTTGTGTTTGGTAGGAAGGGGATTTTTCTTTTCCCTAAATGTCCCTAAAAGTTCTGGTAACAATTCACTAGAAATTAGATTTGCTGTAGGTCAGTATCAGTCGACCTTTGACCACGCTGAGCTTTGGCTTTATCTTGATGCATTACAGGATGGTCAGACTCTGTTAATTAACTTCTTCAAATGTCATCATCTAGCTTTCTAAAAGCTTGTTGCGTATAACCTTATTCTTACATGATCAAATGGTTTTTGATCTTTTTTATAAGCATATAATGAGATCATGACGCTTGAAATGGCAAAAAAAGTATTAAGACCAAATTTAATTTAGCTTTCAATTCAATTAAAACACTTATTTAATCCCAGAAGGAAATTAAATGTTGAGCTAATCCTATGTGCAGCCAGCAGCCTAAAATTGCTTTAATGGCTGAATCATAAAATGTGTTCTTCTTCACCCACCACGGGCTTGCCCCTTTTTTCCTCCAAGCTGGGGTCCTCTACCAGAGGACTTGAGGGTTCTGCACAGTACCTTTGTTGTTCCTAGAATTGCACTCTTCTGGACAGAGATGTCTGATGTATTTCCAGGGATCTGCTGTAGCCACTCCTCAAGTTTGGGGGTCACTGCCCCGAGGGCTCCAATGATCGCAGGCACCACTGATGCCTTGACCTTCCAGGTTTTCTCCAGCTCTTCTCTGAGCCGCTGGTATTTCTCTAGTTTCTCATGTTCCTTTTTCCTGATGTTGCAGTAACTTGGTATTGCTATGTCAACCACAGCGGCTTTCCTCTGCTTTTTGTCCACCACCACAATGTCCGGTTGGTTTGCCGTTACCATTCGGTCCGTCTGTAATTGGAATTCCTACAGGATCTTGGCTTGGTCATTCTCTACCATCTTTGGAGGTGTTTCCCACTTTAACCTTGGGGATTCCAGTCCATACTCTGCACAGATGTTCCTGTACACAATTCCATCCACTTGGTTATGGAGCACCATGTAAGCTTTCTGCCAACATCTTGCACCCCGCATTTGTGTGCTGGATTGTCTAAGGGGCCTCTTTGCACAGTCTATACTGTCTGGTGTGGTAGATCTATGCCTCTCTTGCTCTGGTGCTCAGGGCCTGGCCCTGTGCCGCCATTATGAATGCCTCTGTGCTGTCCTCCATCTAGTTTGGTCTAGCTTTTGGTAAGATTTCCTGATATCCGCCACTTCGGTTATGTTTCTGTGGTACATCCCCTGATTTATTGAGCTAACTAAATTGTTTACATCTCAGGGAAGTTAGAATACCTTGAAGTATAGGAGCTTAATTCCAACCATCATAAGACTGTAACAGTATGTTGCTGAAACAGAGTTAGGTCCAAGCAGCTTTCATCTGAATATTGCAAAATTTTTATTCAGCTAAAAACGGATCTGTCCTGGTTTCATTGCTTTCTATTATTAGGGTCATTTTAAATTGATGTTGTTGAAGTCTGTTAAACCCTAACATTACCTGCCTGTTGTGTGTCCGAATAATGTTTTCCAAAGTAGTTTCTTTAATTGGGACAGTTCCTCTGTCCGGATAAAAAGTCATCTTCATCATGATCGAATAACATACAGTAGTGTAATATTTTGATAAGGCTGGAACCATGAATCCTCATTTACAAATATGTATTACGTGATGATGTGATGATGTGGCAGACTGGAGTTGCATAAAACACGTCTTTAACTATACTAGCAAGCTCGGCTGGTAAGCAGCTGCCATCTGTAACTCTAAGAAAGTTCAATGATCTGAGTAAGATTACAATTTTGTTAAAATATGTTGTCCTGTCTAATGGTTATTTAGTACATATACATGAAGTGTTATTTAAAGCGTTTGTCCAGAGTGATCTCTTCTCAGGAAAAGAACTGGAGGGAGAAAGGTTTGAGATGTAAACACAGAGCTGTCCTTTAAACTATCATTTATCTCCTCCACATAGTCCACCACTATAATATCCAGTTCCACTGCTATGCAGATGCCAACCAGCTCTAGGTCTCCTGAAAGCCAATCGGCACAATTTACTTTCTCTCTAAAACCAAAAACGTTCTCTGATAATCCACAGCTCTTTAATCTCCCCTTGTGTTATAAGAAAAGGGTCTCGGAAACATTCAGAATGATTCTTTTTAGTTTGAAAAATACAATTATTTGGTTTTCTATTTTTAGCCTTCTCTCCTTAAACCGCCTCAGTCTTCCTCTTTCTGCAAACTGGACCTGATTTAGAGAGATGCAGCTGTTTTGTATCTCAACATTTAACTGTCAGAATGTGGAGAAATAAAACATAAATGTGCCGACTCCTCTCTAGGATGAAACAATGACAACTAATTCAGCATTTTCAACGAATATTTTAATGGTGAACTGTTAAAAGAATCGAATCCTTGTGACCTATACTAGGGCACACTTGCACAGCAGGACGGAACGGTGACAAGTTAAATACATTGGCACAAATTAAATTAACCTATGATTAATTTTCTTTAGCAATGGTTTGTAGATATTCATCTCCATAAAATGCACAAACCTGACGTGCCAAACGGTAGACATATTCAAATTGTCTTTCCAAGTCATGTCTAGAAACAAAGACTGGAACTGGAAAGTGTCAACACTGTGGAGAAAATACCCAGAGCTCAGCCAGGATGCTCTCCTGTTAAATTACAGGCCTCTGGCAATAAGTGTTCCATGTTTATACTCCCAGTCTACTACTGTCTGTAATTTATAGCACTATGCTGTATTTATAAACACCCTGGCTGTATTTTAAGCTCTCCAGAAGCATGGGTAAAGGACTGACATCCATAAGAGAGATGCTGAAACTGTCCAAGGGAAGCTGCTCTTAAGCTCAGTGCCTTTACAACCAAACATCTAAAATGCTGTTTAATCTTTAATAAGCGTGGCTGGGTCATCCAGCAAGCCTTATCAGATAAAGTCAAAAAAAAAAATGTTTAGAAGGAAATTGTGACATTAATATCATGGAAACCAAGTTTAGCTGCGCTGTGGAAACCTGGCAGTTGGTTGTTTCCTCCTCTACTTATCAAGGCTGCCCAGCAGACTGTGGCCATGAAGCCAAGAGGTCACGGTCAGCATCCTTATCGCCTTGTGGCCCTGTCCTCGCACACAAACAAGAGGAGGCTGCGGTGATAACAGAGCAAACGGTAACAACGCTGGAAAAATAGAAACAAAGTCGGCTTCCTGGCATTAGGGGACGGATGATTAATGCTTGGATGCAAAGAAAACAGAAGTTTGTTTGTTAGGACAGGTATCATGACAGGAGTAAAAATACACACAGATCAAGTATGAAAACAAAGAAAGAAAAAAAGAGTAATCTAACAATATAAACCCTCCAATGGTAATGGATAGAGAAGCACTAAAACAGGCAATGGTTAGCAGGAGTTCACACAACTGGGGCAGGTGTTAAGAGAAACAACAGAGTGTAGAAAAATATATCTGTCGACTCGAACACTAGTCGTGCACTTTTGCACATGTATAGGTCAATTTTTCTAAAAATAACTGCTTTTTTCTTGAATGAAGCATCTGAGACACTAAGAAAATTAACATTTGAAATAATTAAAAAGATTACATTCTCTAATTTCAAATACACAATATATAATTATCTTATTTTTAGGGTAAAAATACTAATTCCATTTACTGATCATCTTATTTACCACCTCAAATTAAAGGTAAACACACTTATTCTAAGACACTTTTACTTCTCTTTAGTGCAAAATCTACCTGTCCATTGATAAATCAACAGATTGATTTATTAGAATGTGACAAACTGTTCAATAGAGGATACACTAACATTAGAAGACAATAAGGAAAATAAGCAGTTGTACATTTCTAGTGAAATAATATATACTTGTATCGGATAAAAAAAAGAACAAATTGGAAGATTTTTTTATATTTTTTTTAAACCTTGTTTAAGTTGAATTTGTTGAGAAAACTTTAAAAACTGGCCAATTTCACCAACATTATAAAGAACAAACTAATACCTGTAGATTAAAGTATAGTAGATTCCTGAGTTGTCAGAAAGATGAAGATCAGAAGAATGATTAAAAGAAACAGTGAAACAGTTTCTGCTTATCGTTTGGTCTCAGATTATTTTAGAAAAGTCAATTCACACCAGGTAAGCCCACTGTTACAACCCCCTTAGCATAGACAGGATTCTGCATGACTCTTTTTATTCTGCTCTTTAAACTTTAAAATGCAAAGTCAAAACCACTCTGCAACACTGAATGACTATTTGATAGTGAAAGTCAAAGCTGCCTTAGACAAAAGGAGCAGAGGAACTGATTTACAGCCATAAAATCTATCCAGATGGTTTATATATAATTCTGGTCATAAATGGGTTAAATTAGTAGCTAGATCTCTTTGGGAATTCCCACAGTAAAAAAAAAAAAAAAATCACAATCTTAATCAGTGAAAGTCACAGTGCAGCAGCTGCATCGGAGGCTAAAACAAGCAGCATCAAAGAGGAATCAATCTGGAACTTGTTGTTTTTTTGTTGATAGATCAATTTCCAGATGAGAAAATCCCTGCAAAGATTTTGGCCTTTTCTCTTTGTTTAAATAAATAAATAAAAAAAAAAGCATTGTAACTGGTGAACAATGTTGTTTTCAAAACAGGAAACTCTGGAAGTTTGTTCACTCCTAAACATGCAGGACAGACTCCCATGAACTAAGATGAATGGCTGAACTGACTGCTGTAAAACAGCACAGGACAGACCGGAGGGACCATTTCCTTCATCTGTGGTATCATTTCATTACAGACAAGTGCGTGCTTTTAGGTTAAAAAGTTAAAAATAAAATCTTTTAACAGCTAATATTGAAGGATAAATTGAATCAAGCATGTGTTTTACGTCCTAAAATACACTCAACAAAAATATTTCCCTCAAATATTCTACACAAACCATTCTAAATCTATGAACCATCTGTGATAGTGAGCACTTCTCCTTGGCTGAGACAATCCACCCCACCTCACAGGTGTGCCATATCAATATGCTAATTAGATGCTAATTTACCATTAGTGAACAAGTGTGCCTTAGGCTACGTTCACATCGCAGCCTGAAGTTACCAAATCCGATTTTTTTGGCCCATATGTGACGTGGATCTGATCTTTCCATGACAGTCTGAATGACATAGATCCGATTTTTTCCAATGCGACCCAGGCCGCTTGGCTATGTGGTCCTGAATCCGACATGAATCCGATCTTTTCAAATGCGATCTGTGTCTGAACGCCATTAATACCCGACAAAGGTCACTATTCTGGGTCTTGCTATGAAGAAGCGGCAAGAAAAACAACAACCATGGCAGACGATGATGGTGGAGAGCAGTATTTATGTTTAACCATCCAGAAAAGATTGTGTTTGTACAGCTGGGAAAGATCGCTAGATGCACTCCAGTAAAACCATCCATGTTTACTTCCTGCTTGTCACGTCATCCCGTCCTCTACTGCGCATGCGGGATACTTGCGTTGTATGACTGCAGTTCATACAGGAGATCACATACAAGTCGCATATATTTGGAAATGTTAACAGAAACGCAAAAAAATCGGAACTGAGCATCAAGGCCTGCAGTGTGCATGTAGCCTTAGACTTCCCATAATAAAGATCCCGGGAGTGTTCGATTTCAGAGGCTGCATCCTCCAAGGACCCGGTCTACCTGGACTGGATCCTACGAGGTCCTTAAAAATAAGGATGCCGGAAGAGTTTTGGCTGTGAATTCAGCCTTTTCCAGCTACGCTCCGTCACCTACCAACCATGACAGATGACACACAAAGCAGGCAAAGAATGGACACTGAACTTCTTACTACTGTTTTGGGTGCTAATAACATTGTAATCTCAGATATCCTATTTATAGTCCCAACACTGCAAAGATATTGGAATCTAAGTGTCAGCGAAACGTATTTGCACCGGCAGAGATAAAACCTTTCAATGAACCAAACATTACCCGCCACATATCTGACTCACTAACCATTTAAAAAGGTATTTTTATTAATTTCAGATGGCACTATTTAAATACTTGTATTATATTAAACTGCACTTAAAATGTTTACCGCTGTTCGGCGACATCTACCTTTCTCTTCTGAGAGGGGAGCAGCCGGCTTGCTTGGACTAACAATGAATCATGGAATAGCCAAGGCTAGGGAGGATACACCAGACAATCCTTCAAAACAGCTGCATTTGTCAGCCGCATAACGAGGAGTCTTCCAATCCGAACAGGTTTCGGTGCGACACTATGCCTAATTGTGAGATGCATCTGGCCTTTGGAGGAAGCAGCCGCCGAATTAGAAGTCAGCACCCATGGATATACAGTAGACCTAGGTGCCACGTCATATTATTACCCCACGGAAAAAAATGTCCTGAATCACAAGACAAGAGATCGACTTGAAGGAATTCAGTATCTATAAAGGTCTCAGATAAATTTGTAAGGGGTTAGAGAAAGCATTGATTGAGCCATATTGATTTTAAAATGTGTGGTTCCCCTACAGAATAAACACACTTAAATTGTTGATCGTCTTACATTATGTTTAAAATAAGAGTAAATGACATATTGTTCATATCTGTAGCTGGAAAATGTGTTTTAATTTAGTCATAGAAGCCAGCCTTCCAACTGAACAACCTAAAACTGAATGCATAATTTATTCTTGGAGATTTCTCAAATACATTGGATGTTATCCTTAATGCCAGGTCAGAGCAACATATGGGAAAAATACCTCTGCCAAAACCAAACAGCAATGAAGGTATTTGCATTTGCTCATGTGCTAATTGCACATTTTCTAAAGAACATTCTTATCATTGTTGTATTAAATACAAAAAAAAAAAAAAAACACCTAATATAAATCTTAGGTCAGTGGGGCAAACCAACATACCAAATCTGCGGCAGAAGACTCCCATGACGGCGCTCTCCTCCACCACCCTCAGGTCAGCCAGCAGTGCCAGCTCCAACCCTCCAGCCACAGCAAAGCCACTCACCGCTGCTATCAGCGGCTTGGACAGCTGCAGACGGGACGGACCCTGGAGGAAATAACAGCATCAGCCTACCCATGCATACACACAGCATAGCACTGTATGCTAATCCAAACAGCTGAAGTCATCACTCAAGATGTAAACGGCGTAAACAAGGTGATCACTGCCCCAGATCGTGCACATCATCACCGCTTCCCAACGATTGATGCTTTTTACCCTGTTTGGTAAATTGTTCCAGCTTCATTTTCTAATTTATTTCTCAGACTGTCAAACAAATGCAGAGCGAGAGGATTCAGCTTTTGACCGCAGCTGAACAAATGAAGCGGTTTATTTTCCCTGTTTGTGGTACAACGGTGTCATTTTCTGCATAGGAGGTCCGCTCAATCCCAGCGACCCGCAGTCCAGGCATCCCTTATGGAAACTTAAATGATCCCATATATTTTATTAATATACTGTTAATCCATACCAAATGTTACAACAGTGCAAGAAGCTACAGCGCTTTGAAAGAGTTGGCCATTTAAAGCATGCATTAAAATTACGAAAAAGGTGTTACTTTATTGTATATCATGTACCATGTCTGTTGGTTGTGCTGTCCTTTCTACCGGTACATCTCTTTGCAGGTAATGAAGCAGACTGAAAATGTTTTCTCATTATCTCCCTTTTATCTCCTCTTTCTTTCATCTTTTCTCCTTTTTTTTCTGTTTTTCCTCTTCTGTTCTACTTACAGTGCAGTGTCCATATAATCTGTAAAACTCCCTGCATAATTATAATAAAGCTATTTCTATGCATGAAGCAAGCGGAACACTGTGGCGATAGCCGTACTGCTCCACTTGTAAAAGGAAAATCTTTCGGGCTCTTTTCGGCATCAAGACAATTATTCTTATTGCCACATTGCCAGACAGGACACTGCAAAAAAAAACAAAAAAAAAACTATTACCTAATCTGGTCGGGAGGAACACACAAACATCTTTTCCATCAACAAAGGCAAAAAAAATAAAAATTCCTTTTGCTCACTTTAAAAAAGAAAGCTAAAACCCGCACACCCATGTTAGTTTGACATCATTGGTCAGAAACATTTTCGTATTGAGGTTGATGCATCTGTTGGCTTCTGAAAAGATGTATTTTTGGGAATTTGAGAATTTATAAATCTCGCAGCAAATTTATCTTGCTTGCAAGGTAACCAACACCATGGAATCAAATGCAAACGAATAGCTACTCAGCAGGACATGGAGTTCAACATTCCTAGGATGTTTTCATCAGGAATGTTTAAGCAGGTAAATCTGAAGTATAACATGAAAACTGCTATTCAAAAAGAACCCATCGGATACAAGTTAGACTGAGCTATTTTGCAAAAATTAAGTAATTAAGTATTTTATTTGTAGAAGCTCGAAAAGAAATGGATAATTTAATTTTATCTCTAAATAAATAGTAACCTTGTAACAGAAAAGCAAAAATAAAATCAATGAAAGCTTGTAGCTGTAATGGCAGAAACATACATAGGTACTGTCAGATATTCCCACACTGCAAGAGGCATCTTTAGACCCAACTCGTTTTCTCAAACGTCTAAAAATAAAATAAAAAGAACAATTAGTAGCAAGCAGAGGGGTTTGGATTTGAAGATTTACATGATACTAAAAAGCAGAACTAAACCTCACAAGTACACACATGCAGTCACAAACCAAACACTGCTCACCATTGGGCCAGGACCCTTTGTGACATCTTGCTCCAATTTAAGGGGGGCTTTTTGATTGGCCAGCATTTTCAGATCATAACCAGCGCAGAAATTCCCTCCTGGAAGAGACCACAAAATTACAAAGTATGGCAGGGAGGAAGGGAAATGATGAGGATGAAAAAAAAAAAGGCTGCAATTTGGCTTGCAGCTTGCTTTCTCTTGGCTTGCTGGCACACAAATCCTTCTCTTCCCTAAAGGATGTAAAGTTGATGCATATAAGCACAGACCAGACCGTGCATGTGCTCACATGCATCATACTCTCATTAATGGACAAGTAATGCCGTGGAACCACGGATCTCTTCCCCTGGATTCATGTGGTAATTACAACATCCCCCAAGAGGCAAACAAACTCTATGTCACCGTCTAAGGCAGGCACTCATAAAACCCTCCTCTCTCTGTAATGTGACAACATAAGTGCAAGCAACACCCATCAGCTGGGAGCTCTGATTGCAGCTGTGGGTCAGCACAGGGCTGTTATAGAAAACCTGTGTCATCCTGTTTATGGGAGTAAATGACTGTCCTTGTGTGACAACTGTGACCTTTTAACGAACTGAGCAAGAGCTGAACGTTTTATATATATTTTATATATATATATATATATATATATATATATATATATATATAAAAACTTTGAGCTCTTGCTCAGTTCTTTG
>NW_015151241.1:154135-164935 GCF_000732505.1 Cyprinodon variegatus | reverse complement strand
CCATGGTGGGGGGTATGAGGGGTCATTGATAATGTTACGTAATAATTTATAATACCATAATAATTTAAGGTCAGTCAAATTAACCACACAGTGATCTGAGTTTACTTGAATCTAAATCAGTGCGTTTAATCCCTGGCTGGATGTTTAGGTCTCTCTAGGTTTTACTGCAGGATGACCCTGTATTATTTACCCCCATCCTTCTTCCTATTAACTATGACCAGCATCACAGTCTCTGCTGAAGATAAGCCTCCCCAAACCATTATGCTAACATCACCATTTTTCATCATTAGGATGTTTTGATCAGTTTTTCCAGCCGAACTGACCAGAGCATCTTGATCCACATATTTTCTTCTCCAATTTAAACTTGTAAAGACTTTGGGTGGACGTCTGTTTATCAGGACATCTACAGTCCAACCTTCCTCTTTCCATTTTCAGATGATTTCTTTAAATGGTGCATCTCCATGACTTCATCTCTGACCTGCATTCATTGGACCATATGTTCACTAAGAAAAAAAAAACATTTGGATTAAATACCACACTAGACTGTATTTATTCATTAGTTAACTTTCTAAGGCAAGTGATTGTGGTGGATAATACTGAAGAGGCATAAGAGAAATGAGAGCTAAATAAAAAAAGTGCAATATATATTAATAACATATGGAGAAGCCATGTGTCATTTTCCTTCCAGTTACGAGACTAATTTTAATTGGTCTATGATAGAAAAAAAATCCCAAAACAACACAATTAGTTTGTGGCTTTATTTAAATAAAGGGGAAAAGGTACCATTGATATGAATAGTTTGGCAAGGCAGGTAAATTAGGAGAAAAAAATATGACTACAGTTGAAGTATTTGTACATGTCCTGCAAACACATAAACGTCCCTAACACACATGCTGAAAAACACATGTAAATAAAAAAAATGCTGCAGAGGAGAAAAGCTGCATTCACAGGAAATAGTGAGCAACAAAAAGGAAACGCCCTAAACCACAAAACCTACAGCAAACATTACAAACAATGCAAACACAAAATAAAGACAGAGAAAAATGCTGCAAGTAGCAAAAACAACTGCAAGTTAAGAAAAAACAGGCAATACTAGAGCAGCATATTGGAAGTCCTGGGAGATAATCATCAACTATATGGGATCAGAACTTTAGTAAAGGTATAAACTGGATGCTAAGAGAGATTTCCCCTTTTCACTACCCGATCCATACTGGAAGCACGACCCGTATGTGCAACCAGATATACATCAGGGTAGAGACCTAAATTAAGTTTTTCCCCTCCCAGAAAATAGTTAGCATACTAAACTATAATGTGTTAAAGGTCAATAATGTAGTTTAAGACCTTGTAGTATATAGAGTGTGATCTAAATAAACAACGAAAATGCAGTTAAAAATTGTTTAACCCCTTTTTGCCGGACTAAAGGGCAGATTATACTTCTGCAACCGCACACATCAAATGTCGCTTGCATCTTGTCGCGAACCAGTTTTGCTGGTATGCTTCTGCAACGTCGGACTGGAATTTCTAGGGACGCACAGCAGTTTCCCGCCAAAGCGCAAGGGGGAGACTATTCGAGATCTCGTGAGAACTTCAACGGTCAAGACAAGTTCTTCGGCGGCGGCAGCGGGAGTGTTTATTTAACAAAACAACAATGGCGCATCTGGAAGATATCACGGTCAGGGATCTAGACTATCCATTGTTGTTATTCCTCGTTTTTTTTAAATGGCGCGCCCCGGCACCGAATCGAGAAGGGCAACCACACAGACCGCCGGAAAGGCATACAAAGGACCAATCACAGCTGCTTTTTGTCTGCGCACTTCCACTCGAGGTCTGGGCAGGTTTGCGACTGTCCGACGTGTAGTCAGGATTTTTTTGAGGTGTTTTTTGAGGTTACAGAACCTCTAAGTGGGGGGCGTGGTCGCGCACAGAGACAGATTTGATGGTTGCAGAGGGTATGCGTGAGAAGCATAATTGGCCTAAATCTGAGCATGTCGGACATGCGATCAGACATGCGAAGCATCAAATTGTCTCAGGAAAGTCATTAAAAAAATTCACAATGTGTATTAGCATTCTTTAGTGATTTAAGGATAGAAATAAGTACTTTTAGTACCATAGTTAAATTATTTATTGCAACCTGGATGAATATCTCCTTGTACTTGCGCAAATGAGCTGACGGTATGTCCATATGAGTTGATGATTGGCTCCCCCTTGTGGTCTGGATCACTTCTGTCATGTAGGGCTAATTTGCAGCTTCTTTATATGCAGCTGCATTTTTTTCTACTAGCTGTATTTTCCTTTGTATGCATTGTGTGTGTGTCCCTTAGCATAATTGTAAGTTTGAAAGGTGTTTCCATTTTGCAGCTCCCTGTCCTGTGATTGCAAAGTTTCTCCTTTGCAGCATTTTTTTTAGTCTAATTTTTGAGTTTGCAGGACCTTTTGAATTTACTGTGAAATCATGTATTTACACAGCATTTGCATCGCCGGGTTACATTATTATTCGATCCTATAGCAGAGAGCTCTGCTCTCTGTTCAGAGAGCTCCTTGCTCCTTGAGAGACCTTGACTTCCTCAGCAACACCGGTTGAAAGAGAAGTGGAAAAAGACATCGGGCCTCAAAGCTGTGTTCCTATGTTGAAAGCTTCTTCAGATAAAACATCTGCTACTTATCAAAGCAATAGAGGCTGCTGCAAAGCTGCCAAAAAAATCTCTGATTTAAAAGACAATAGAGCTCTTTCATCAACATGTAATACAGTTTGACTCATCAGCAAAGGGAAACCATACAAAGATTTCCTTCTTGGCTGCTTCAGCCTGAAGCTCCTGAAGTTTCATTCATGGCTCACAGGGAACTTTGAATCAGAAGCATCTTAAACATCCTGAGAAATAAACTCTGTGAATCTAAAAGGATTACTCTTAAGTGTAAAACAAGAATTGTGTGATAAGCAGAGAAGTCTATCGCTACATTCTCCTCCCCAATGATACTTACTTCAATTGCAGTAAAAGATTAAATTAAATTGTTTTTTGCATCTATTTGATGTCCCTAACCTACCTGACCCATGTGTTTATTGGAACCAGTAGGAAATTGAAAGGAGTTTTGATCCTCTGTTTCTTTAGTCCTGTAGAGTAACACAGCAGAGCCGTCATCCAAAGCGTTATTCACAAAAATCATAAGAACGAATGTTCGGGCAAATTCAAGCCCTGCTGAAAGCAATTACTCTTAATTTCATGACTTAAAAAAAAAAAAGGAGATAGAGTGAGCCGAGAGAGTGAGTGTGTCAGTGCTAATTTGACCTAAATGGATTCCGTATGTTCGCAGAAACATTACATCCACACTGGAACCTCCCTGCTTGTCATTTAACTGCTCTGAGGTGCTGCTAATTACCGCAGAGGGGTCAGCAGACTCCTCATCATGGAGCAGCAACAGTGGAAAGGCTGCTGACAGAAATGTGGGCTGTGATTGCTTCTACCCGTTTAAAGCAAGCGAGCAGCTCAGGCACGGGCAGTAGACCAGGGATGTCCTGCAGCCATCGTGTGGAGAAGCAACCAATGCAGCCACAGGACACCTCAGAGGGCGCAGAGGCCGGTCCAAGCCAGAGACCATGTTTCCACTGGGGGAGGAGCTATGATTAGAGCAGTCCTGGTCACGGGTGGCGGACGCAGGGCTGCTCGCCTCACAGGCGGTTTGCTGGACATTCAGGTCCATGTAGTTTTAGGAGGACGGGATGGAAAAATAAAGGCCATTTAAGAACGGAGGTTACTTTATGACTTTTGACTCAAATAAATCAAAACCATATTTCTACTTTGTCCTAAATTATTTTATTTATTGATATTTTGCTTTAATTCAGACAAACTTCAACACTTACTTCAAAGATCTCCAAGGTGCAAAGTAAAAAAAAATAAGGTTTAAAACGGATGATTAGTGATGTAGATTTCCTGTTTGCTGGATGCACATGGCATGGACTTTTTCAGGTGAATCTAATTTCTATAAAGCAATCTAGCTAAAGCAATCTGTGTTTAACTTTATTTTATTAATTTAAATCCATTCGAATGGCTTTTTTTCAAAACATACTTCACTTCACTTATATTCATTATTTGTCCTGAGTTATCGCAAAGGAACTGAAACTGATCAGAATCAGTGATTCTTCTTTTTACCTCCTTCCACAGATAAAACCACCTGCAAAATAATATTCTAATTTCTTTATTGTTGCATTATATAAAAATCACCAAATGACATCTTTTTTAATGATAAATATCTTTTGAAGTGTCAAAAACTGGATAATAAATTTAGGAGAAAGACATAACGACACATAAGGTGGAAAAAAATAGATAAAGCATCAAAAAATGTTTAAACATTTTTCACATTTAAAGCCTAACCTTTACTGCATTTTTTAAATTTCCTTCTGTTTTTATCCCGTTAATGTAGGGATACACATATTCCGACCCATCAGTGTTATGAATGGAAACATATGGACTGAAGTTAATAACGAAATATCCTTTAAAAATCTGGTAACGATCAATGTTTTTATTAGCGCTTCAGAAAAGAAACAGTTTAAACCCCTAAAATATTATTTTGGCAGAAGGAGTTACTCCCTCTTTCTCAACAGACGTCAGTGATTTAGGAGAAAATATGAGCTGTTGATGAGGTTAAGCTCAAACGACTGAATTATGATTGTAAAAATTTTAAAAACAAAACAGCGCCCAAAGATTCCTGCTAATTGAATCCTCATTTTTTTTCTCTGGCGTGACCCTCTACCCTGATTATTTGTTCTTTATCTGTTCGATGCTGAGGAAACAGAAGAACTCAAAAAAGATGTAAGAAAACATATCTGGTGTCTGCAAAATTTTAAATATACCATTTATAAAACAATGTTACTCTTTTTAAACGTAGTTTTCTTTGAATTATTTTTTTTTTTTTTTATATTTATCCCCATGTTTAGCCACACTTGGCTCTAATTTGTGGTTTAGTTTCTATTTTAATCTTACATAAAACGTCCTTATGGGAAACCGTAAAAGTTCTCCATTAAAGACTAAATGAAGAGGGAGAAAATAAACAAAGCTTTTGTAACAAATTAACCAGCTGTTTGCTAAATAATCGAAACAGGAGGGGAGAAAAGCAAGAAGAGTTCCTAATTTGACAGATTATTTTTTAACCTGATTGTGCCAGGCTGTTTTTCTATGCCTGTAATTGCGCTAGCAGCAAATCAAGATGCTAGACTGATAACTTCAAAACATCATGACTCCTTTTTGCTGAGTGAAACTCAGTATGCAGATGCTGCATGCAGCAGCTGGCATCGTCTACCTTTCCCGTGCAGAACAGCCACGTTCAAGTCTGGGTCGCTGTCAAAGGCCTGCAGCTCCTCCAGCAGACGCCTCGCTGTCTCCTGGTTCACCGCGTTACGCACCTCTGGTCGGTTTATCGCCACGGTGACCACGGCTCCCCTTCGCTCTGAGACCACGGTTTGACCTGCAGCTAAAGACAGACAATCTGTGAGGAGAACAACGCTGAGAGAGAAGCTGCACAGAGACTTGACGCCTGACCCTTTCAGTGATGGCGCATCAACTGGTTTATGTGGTTTGAGTTGAAGGAAGGATGAGAGTGTGGAAGAGAAGCTCTCTGCAGAGGCAAAGTGAAGACCTCGGCTCTCTGCCTCAGTGTGTTTATGTGCAACACCAAACTGTGGCTTGAGGTTGAGGCAGCCAGCTGACCGGACATTGTTTAGGTTCATCCCAGGGAATCCACACCCACAGCTTACTGTGTCCAGAGGAGAAACAGAAGCTACTGACACAGACTGCTTCACCGAACCCAACGGAGGATGAAAAGCAAAAGCTAATTTATCTCAGGGAAGCTTTCTACTCGACAAAACCTTAAACAAAGACAGTAATTACACCGAGCTCTGAGTAAATGAACCACATCTGAACTGCCTCTCTGGAACATTGTTTGCAGTTTTTATTTCAGGAACTTTAGTGGCTGGAACACCAGGAAACACTTTGTTAAATGCACTATAAAATTTAATAAAAGATCAAAAGAATGACATATTCAACTAATAATTAGTGGGAAATGTAAAATGAAGCCACCAAACGGGTTGGGCAGCTGCTGGAAAGTTAGCAGCTCCATTAAAATATGGAATCAGTTCTGAAGAAATAATTTTAAAAAAGTTTTTTTTTCAGACAGTGAAACTTTTTTTCAATTTATATATAGAATCAATTGGTCCGAATATTTCTGGTAACAACAAACTGATCAACATGTTCCTTAGCAACATTTTTATGGGGACTTTCTGCATGGAGTTTGCATGTCTCCACCTGCATAAGTGGGTTCTCTCTGGGTACTCCAGGTTCCTCTCACAGCTCATAATTGTGATTGATAGGTTAACTGGTTATTCTAAATCAGGGGTCTTCAAAGTCAAATCCTCTTAGGCTGGAGTCCTGCAACTTTCTGATGCATTTCTGCTTCAACACACCTCACTCCATTATGAGCTCATTAAAAGAGAAAGATATACATCTAAACTCTTTCCCCAATCTGAAACTCTTCCAGAAACTATGATTTTTTTTCTCAGTGTTGCAGCGAGGAAATATTTCAATCCAAAAGAAATTGAGATTATTTAACAAAAATAGTAGAAATATGAATGTTTTCTTCGTAACTTCCCCAAGTGTCGGTTGATGGAATCCTCATCACCTTCAAAAAAAATTAATTTCATCTAATTGAAATAATGAACAACTTTTTATTTTACTTATCAGAGCTATGTGAATTCAAACTTTTTCACTGAGTTCATTATTCTTTAACTATTCAGAGTAGAAATTATCAATACAATGAGTTTTTAGGAATTAATCAGTACTATTCAGAATTCAAATATATCTCACCTTTAAGACTCTCTGAGTTTAAATGTATTTAAATAATGCAAAAACGAGGATTAATACTGAGATTACTACAATTGCAACATCAATTATTCCAGAATTAACCTTTCAAATTATGACAATGTTTTTTTATTTCTGTTTATCTGTACAGTAACGCTAGTTATTAATCACAAGTTTCTAATATTTTTATATTTAGAGAAGTATTTTTGATTGTTAAATATTAATCTGGACTGTACAAACTGCAACACCTATTAGGAGATAAATAAAATATTTCCCAGTTACTTGTCTGTCTGACAGCTTGCTTTTCAAAATAAAATAAACAAGAAAGTGGTGCTTTAAGAAACACTTCATCATGCACATATGACATTTCCTTCTTTTCTTAGTTTAAATGTTTCTCCAGAATTCAGAGGTTTTTCTTCCTTTCCTTTAATGAGAAATTAACTGCAGGTGTGCCAGAGCCTTCTTCTACGATCACGTCTATGCGGCCTCTGCTGCCACCTACAGTCTTCATTAAGCATTACACGCTCACCCGTCGGTTCTTCGTCTCCCGTTGAGGCGCTGTAGGTTCTTATTGTTTTCAAAGTCGTGCCCCTTGGCTGAGTCAATATTCTGCCTTGACAGTTTGCTGCGACAATTTTTCCCAAAGCCCTTCCATATTTTAGCGCCATTGCAAACAACCTCTGAAGGCAACGCTCACACGCTTAAACTTTTATTTTCTTAAACTATGGTGTAGGTACAATTATGGTCAGATCCTTTTCCGATATATCTTATTAGGGTGCAACACTATAACGTGTCCTGACAGAAACTGAGGTCAAAATGAACAAGGTTCTGAGGACAAAAACAAACTTGGTGCATTGCAACGGTCATACCTGCTAAAGCACAGCAGAGGGCGCACTTATCTCATCAAACACTAGTGTCAGGATTTATAAAAGGTTTGTGGTGGAAATCACATTTTAGAAATTTGTTGGCTATTAGCGAATTTTCCACATTGTGATTGTAGCAGCTTTTCATTGAGCTGACAGAAAATCTTAAATTCAATATAATTCAGTTTATTTATACAGCGCCAAGTCACAATACAAGTCATCTCAAGGCACTTTACAGTACACCAGGTCTTACAGTCAAATTGATTCAAAGTTTTCTATCGAAGGAAAACCTGTTGATTGCATCGACTCATTGACTTGAATGCAATCCCTCACACTAAGCATGCTTGTAGAGACAGTAGAGAGGAAAAACTCCCTTTTAACAGGAAGAAACCTCCAGCAGAACCAGACTCGATGAGCCTCATCTTCCAGTGATTATTCCCAATGGCAAACAATAGAGCTATGTTTTAAATAAACTAGAGCACTTGAACTTCTAATTATTGTTATATTAATTTAATTTACACTAACTGATAGAGAAATATAAAGTAGCACATGAACAGTACCTGCTTTCACTAGTGGAAGTATTTTGCTTATAGATAAAACATAGACAGAATTCGACTAAATATGACAAATCCAAGCTGTAAGAATATTGCTCGTGGCGTTTTAACTTAAATACTTTCCTTTATAATCTGCATGCAAATGTGTCCCATACTGCAGCTGTGGAATTAAAATACCACCAAAACTAAAGAAAAATACCCCTTGGTTAACATGCAACTAGATAACACATATTGTAACTTCCAATTTTCTTACAAATTTTGTAGGATGCTTGCTTCTTATTGAGTATTTTCTATACATTACACTATCCATGTCCTATCTAGTAAGAAAGACACTGGATGACCTTTTTTTTAACAAAAGATTTCTTTAATTTTTATGGTTTTTGTACATTTTAAGGCATCATGCACAGAAAAAAAGCCAAAGTAAAGATATTATGCGAACCCTCTACCAAAAATGATCTTTTAGCATTTAAATATGTGCTGTTAAGAATATGTTTATACAAATATGGCATGTAAGTGAACCTCAAAGCAGATTGTCACCTGCTCTCACAGTTTTTGTAAACATGGCTTGGAGCAAAGAGGGCAGAGGACATAAAAACAAAACAAAAAAAATGCACAGCATGCTACGACATGGGGCTTAATTTCCCTGAAAAGCATGCAAATTATATTTACAGTGCATTATTTTATTTAAACAGAACTATGTTCTTCAATCACTTCAGTTTAAAACAAAAAAAAAGTGTCGACATTAACGTGGCCATATTTGTCCTTAACCAACAGACCTGTTTACAGTTCATCAACAAAACACTACAAGATTTTTTTCTTTACCATACATCAAGCACCTATTTTTTTTTTTTCTCTAGGTTGAAGACTTCAGATTAAATTGCCCAAATTGGGCTGAGACCAGGTTAAAAAAAATATTGTAGTGTCCACTATGGCAGACATCCAGAGGGCACCGGGAGCTTTTGGCACAGTTGTGTCCAGTTGTGCTCTTCTGTGGCCTTCATGTGTGTTATACCACATTAAAGACCATGGAAAGATACTGTTCATAAGAGACTTGGATCCAGCCGTCCTGGTCCGTGTCGTATCGCCTGAAGACGTCGGTCAACCTCTAAGGAAATGGCACAACAGCGGCATTAGGCAATCGGCTACAATCAGATCTTTATTGATCAAATAGACATAAAAACTGGAATGTTAAACAGAGGAACATAATGACAGCTGCATCAGGACATCTTCATTCAGACCATTTTAAGTTTATGGTTTAAACCACTGATCTCTTTTATTCACAGGATTGCTGATAGCCCAAACAAAGCCACCATATTGGTACTCCCCACTCTCACGGAGACGCTCCATATAAATAGAATAGAATGGAAGATCCCTTTATTGTCCCACAATGGAGATCTCTGGTGTTTACAGCAGCAGAAAGATTTTAGAAAAAATTGTCACACAAATGTGGACCTTAGAAAAGTGTATCAGAATAAGATAAGTGAGGAGTTAAAAAATAAACAAATAATTGTACTGTAAAGTGTTTTAAGAATATAAATATTGTGCACATGGAGAATAAATAATCAATATAAGGTTATGCACATTTTTACAGTAATGGATATTTGAAAATAGCAGCAACATCAGAGATGAGCAAAATGACAGCAGCATTTTATTAAACTAAGATAGAAACTGCAAAATCAGCATGAATGTAACAATTTATTGGGGTTTTTGGGAACAGTGGTGGTTATAGAGTCTTACAGCTGCTGGGAGGAAGGATCTGTGATAACGCTCCCTGGTGCATTTAGGGTGCAGCAGTCTGTAACTGAAGGAGCTCTCCAGTTCTGCAGCAGCTTCATGCACGGGGTGGGAGACATTATCCAATAGATGTTAACTTAGGATCCTTTTGTTTCCCACCACCTGCACTGAGCCCAGAGGGCGTTCAATCCCAGAGCTGGCCTTCCTGATCAAAATGCCTACATGTGAAGCATTTGGCTGCAAAAACAAAAAGTTTGCCGACTGTGGGAAGACGTTTCACAGGGAATTTCACAGTCAGTGGATGTACTAACCAAGAAAATCCATTGACTGAGTTAGCCAATGACATAGTGTCTGATGTTAGAAAATAGAGTAAATAGAAAGTAATTCACAGTGAAATATCAGTGCAGTAATTCTTTATTAAGTGGAAGACGCTGTCTTTTACATAGCAAAATATGAATTTCATGTTACCTGTTATTTATGTGATTTTGATAGTGTACAATGTGAAGTTCTGTGGAGTTATTAAATGGGTTCATTAATTTAGCTCTATTGTCTGTCAGATTTAAAGGCAACTGCACAGAACCAGTATAAAGTATACGGCATCATGCATGCACAATTTGCAAATAGGAAAATACTATAGCATTAAGGGAAATGTACTTGTAATCAGTCCTGATTTGAAATCTTGAAATTACAGGTGCTGGTCATAAAATTAGAATATCATGAAAAAGTAGATTGATTTCAGTAATTCCATTTAAAAAGTGAAACTTGATATACAGGTGCTGGTCATAAAATTAGAATATCATGAAA
>NW_015151241.1:125085-152899 GCF_000732505.1 Cyprinodon variegatus | reverse complement strand
AATATACAAGTTTCACTTTTTAAATGGAATTACTGAAATCAATCTACTTTTTCATGATATTCTAATTTTATGACCAGCACCTGTATATGCAACGTGTAATTACCATAACAATGAAATCAATACATGTATATTACAAGCACATTATCAATTTAACAGGTTTGGCACATATGTATTTTTGTCCCCCATTAATACATTCATTTTGATGTGATGGATTTGTATAATATGTTATATTACATGATTTATAGACTTCATTGACTTCATACTGACTATGCAATGTGATTGCCAATTATATATATTATTAATTACGGTAATCTACTTAAGACTTTTAAAACAAAGATAAAATCATCACATTGACATACACTTGCTGTTTCATAGCATAAGTCCCCCTGAAAATGGGAAAATTCTCGTTGTTCAATGCTTTAGCGCACATATTGCTTACATTGCGACCGATTTAACTGGGGGGTACCAATATGGCAGCCGGTGACTTCATTTCAACCCTGTACTACCAACATCACTACAGCAATCCAGTGAATAAATAGAGATAAGTGGTTTCAACCATAAAAAAGGGTTAATTTCTGATCTATTTTAGGTATTTTCAGCTTCAGGAAAGTTTGTTAAGCTTGTAGAATTAGAGCTGCTCACACTCAGTGCCTGTGATCAAGATGTAGACAAAGCTTACCAAATCTTATTACACTATTATTACATGATGGATTATTTTACTGTTGTTCTTTAAATTGCTTTCATTTAGTAATGTGGAAAATCATACTTTATTATCTATATTTAAAAAAAACAGAGGTTGATATTACGTTATTTAATCCATTTTGCTCCAAATTACTCTTTTAAAATTCCTCTAGGATCCATCAAGACCCTGAATTCTTTATTTTAGTCCACAGGGACTAAAATGGTCTTTTAAGGAAAGTTGATTCTGTGTCTGTGAAGGTTTGATGCATCACAGACTGCAGAGTACAGTTAAAGATTTATATATTATGCTTTATATCTAAGCATCACCAGTTTCTAGAGAATTAATGACCAGGTTCTGGCTGCTGCGCTACGTTCAACGCTGAAACCTGAAACTTATGGAGCGTTTTTGGCAACAGTCGCAAGACTGTCAATCTCTGCTGATAAGTTTGAGACAATCTGGACTCTGTAAAGTTCTTAAAGCAAAATATTTGTTTAAAGTATTTGTATATGGGGATTTCTCAGTTTTTTTTTTCTTTTTTTGCAGATCTTTGTCACATATCTGAATAGCCCTGGTATTTCCAGTACAAGTCACAGCATCACGGGTCCTCTACTTTGCTTTAAGGAGTACAAAACACATCCTTCATTTCAGGCACGTTCTCTTGTCTTTCCAATTTCCAAGACAAATAAGCCACTGTGTGCAGTTATATTCACACCAAAGGGCGCAGGTGGATAATTCAAAGTTTCATAGACTCTGTGAGAAATTGAATTTAAAAATTCATAAGTTTTAAAGGACAGCCTGTAATATGGGAACCCGAATTTCTGTATAAAACAGGAAACAACTTGCACCTAATTTACATGTATGCTTTTTTTTAAACATCTTTACCGGAGTACCTCGTGTTCTAATTGGTGAAACTTCTGCTTATCCAGTAATAAAATACTAACTAAATGGAAAATGAATTAAAATTGAATTGTCATCAATTAATTTTGTCTTCAGTCCAAAATACAAAACTACAGACAGCTGAAAGTGGACTGAAAACTTTTTATCATCAGCAGAATATGAGTGATGTCATCACAATGATAAAGCTGCGTTATCTGATCATTTACCTGTAATACAATACAACACTGGATGAAGTCATCGAAGGCCACCTGTCCCTTCCTCTGCCGGTCAAACTTCTCTATCAGAGTGCTGTAGAACTGGTCTGACAGACGATAGCCTGCACACAAGGTGTATAACGTTAATAATGCTTCATAGGCAACTGTTTAATGTTTGCATTTGAAAAAAAATATATAATTTTTCCAGGTTTCCAAGTTCCAGGTTTTTATTGGACAAGTTATACAGTCCAGGTGATCAGTCTGGATGTCAAAGACCCCTGAGATGCGTAGGATTAACGATGAGGATTAAAAAAAAAAAAACTCTTACAGTGGAATATTTTAACTGGATTTTTGCAAAGCAGACCAGATAAAGCAGTATTGCCTTTTTTATCCCATAAACAAGCAATGTACAGAAAATAAGAGAAGTTTCTTTGTTTTTTTTAAACTTGCCACTAACGCTTAATCTGAAGATTAATGTATGAATGATTAACAGAAAATGTAGGAAGTAAAAAAAAAAGAAAAGAAAAAAATGCAAATAAGTGGCAAGTTTAAAAAAAGGGTTACCCTCCTCCTGGCTCCTCGTACAGCAGGTCAGAGAGTCCGGCGCCTGCAGCCCTTCACCACCGCTGAGCAATTAGAAAACTACAAAGGCATACTTTTCTGCTCACCGAATCCGGTCAGTGCCTGTTTGAGCTCGTTCCTGTCGATGAAGCCCGAGTTGTCCCTGTCGTAGGTCCTGAAGATGTTCTGCCAGTCTGTGATGTACTTCCACACACCGGCGAACTCGTTGAAGTTAACACCACCTTTGTTTTCCCTGTCAAACATGGCTGGGGGGGGTGCAACAATCATGTTACTAGAGGTTTTTCTTCATTTTTTTTCAACTCTTCAACCACAAACTTTAAGGAATTTGGCAGACATTTTCTTTGCCAAAATAAAAATCTTACATCTCTAATATCTCTCTGTCAACATCATTGCTTCCAACTGATTTTTTTCCTATTCTTCATCTTTTTAATGTATCTTCGCTGCATTAGGTCTAAACAAAATGACTGCATGACCTCCTTAACATAGCTACCATCATCATTTGATCTGTTTTTTTTGTTTTTGCAGCACTAGTGACTCTTTTTTGGACAGCAAACTGACAGGAAAGGGGGTATGAATGAGGGGGGGGGAGGCATGCGGTAAAGGACCACAGCTCGGATTCGAACCCGGTCGGCCGCATCAAGGATTAAAGGCTGATGCTGATTAAGAGATTCTCAGTCATCCAGGTCATAGTCATTCCGTAAAAGTTTGAGAACAATCCACTGGACTGGTTTCCAAGGTTTGAAGACGTTTCGCTTCCCCTTCCAGGAAGCTTTCTCAATTCCCCCGCCAGGACGCTTCCTGGAGGGGAAGCGAAACGTCTTCGAACCTTGGAAACCAGTCCAGTGGATTGTTTTCAAACTTTTACGGAATTAAAGGCTGATCTATACTTCGAAACTAGGTTGTCTGGGTGGGTGTCGCAGTGAACGCAAAGACATCCCTGCCCCCTCCGCAGACACTCTGCTACACCTCTCCCAAATTGTAGGTGACTGCAGACGGTGCCACCAGGGCTATTTGATCTTACATAATCCATTAAGATGTAAAAACCAGCAACTATCAAGGCTTTTAACTTTTCAATAATATCTAAAAGTACTACAACATGTGCAGCTGAAACAGGTTTTTATTGTTTTATTGGTGCCATTTAATGCTTTTCAATTAAAATACATTGAAACCGACAGAGTCGGTTATTTGCGGGGGGGGGGGATTAAAAAAAATCAGCAGAGTAGGATTTTAAAGATTGGTGATAAGCCAGAAGAATGTAATCGGTGCACCATATCGAATTTTATCTATAGGTAAAAAAAGAAAAGAAGTAAAGGGGCTGAATTGAGATGTATGCCACACTTCTATAGATTTTATTTAACAATTTTGATAGATTTGTTTCTCAGTGTTAATCTCTCACTCAGACATCATTAAAAAATAAAGGTTGCAATTATAAGTTTACAAAAATAAAAAAAGTTATAAGAGTTGCATCACTTTTAAATAACAGGAGGGTTAAATAATGTGTTTTAAACAGACAGATACTTGAATGATTCGTCCCTCAGACATTGCTAAGAAATAAAACTGCTCTTAGGACCAAACCTCCATTTTGTCACTCTCATGCGGATCAATCCAATTACCTCCCAACAAAGGGAGTGTTATCGCATGATGAGCTTCTCGCTGCAAAGCTATAAAACACTGGATTTACTGCGCTTGGTGCTGACAGGACGAAAAGAGAATTAAAGGGATTTACTCTTAAAGCTACAATGCATCATGAGATCCAAAGTCTAGAGAATTAATTAAAAAAAAGTTTTATTGTTAATGTGTGTTACCTAAAGAAAATTTCAGTGCATTAAATGTCACCAGTCAAGTCTGAAATTACACTGCAGAGGTAGAAGTTTGTAATGTGAGCTTTATACTCTGACGAATCGATATCTGGAGTCAGATCCAGCATTCCTGCTTCACTGCAGATGCTGCTTTTGGCTCATTTTATTGGTGGCTGTAGGTTCCCAATGAAGCGCACAACAGATAAGTCTGTTTGTGTCCTTTCTGTCGTCATGGCGCTGGGACGAATAAACAACTTAAACTGTCTGAAAAAAGGCAGCTGTGTATAAGATGGGTACATCCCCGTCAGCAGCTACTTACAGATGATGGATCGGACCGTCACCGGGTTGAAGGGAGTCCATGTGCCTGAGAAACAAAGGCAAGGCGTTAAAAATCTGAACAAAATGTCATTGATCTAAATGATAGATGATGGAATTAAAGCATAACAGGAGGAATGAGAGGTGAACATGTTAGTGTGACGTACAAAAGAGATCAGATGGTTAACTTTGAGATCATCTTCAAAAGATATCTGATGTATTTTTTTTTAGGGCACAACTTTATCAGAAAATCCCCGCCATGCAGTCTTTCTGGTTTTTAGTCAAGTGAGAGAGAGAATAGTTGTTTTAAATGTTTAACAAAAAAAATCGTATATATTATTGTTCTGATTTGTGTTTTTACTCCCCTCAACATTTTAACTTATTCTTCCTACATAAAGAAATCATTTTCACATATTTCCGTCATTAAAAAGGGAATAAAAAATGGGAAACTACTCTGAAATATCGAGGAAATACTGGTAATAAATTCAAATGGAATTGAATAAGATGATTGAAAAATTATGTAAAATCTAAGCAAAAAAGTTAACCGATAAAGCTACATTAAATAAATAAGAAATGTTACAAAACTGTAAAATCTAAATCTGAGTAAATTAGTTTTAAGTATTGCTTGGGAGGACTGTTTTCTGCTGTCAATAGAGGTACAATATTAGCCGTCAGAAGAAAAGATGTTCTGTTTAGTGTGCAAATAAATTTGGAAATGAATAAATTAAGATTAAGAATAAGAATAAGTGTTCAGATTCCAAGTTAGGAGAAACGGGTCAAAGGTTTCCTTTAAGTGAAGTTAACGTCAACTTAATTCTGGAAGCAGACTTGAGTCTGTAAAAAAATAATAATCCAAAGCTGCAGCCTAAAGAACGCAAATAGTCCAACATTTAAATTTCATATTATTTTAAGGTTTTAACATTAAATCTAGTCATAATAATACACATTTACAAGTAGGGATGAAACAATCGGATTAATTGTGATTAATCCATTAGTGAAATAATCATCAACTAATTTAGTAATCGATTAATCATTAACTGGAGTATAGACACTGTTAAACATGCCTTCAGCTGATATTATAACCCACTTAGAGCAGTAATTATACCAACATTGTAAAAAAATAAATATGTAAACATTTCACATTTAAGATAAAGGTAAAAAATATGTTTTCTTTTGTCAATATGTATCAATATCAAGTGTTTTAGTTTCACCTGTTTAAAATTTGCAAAGTCTTCTTTAATAAGCCTTTGGCTATCTGATTATTAATCAATTAATCGGAAAAATAATCGACAGATTAATCAATTTGCAAAATAATCATTAGCTTCAGGCCTAACATGTAGAATATGTAGCGGTTGACCAACTAGTCAGCAAAATATCGGCCAATTTTCCCTTTACTGGTGCTGATTAGTGATCAAGGAGGCAGGCAGCATGCATCACAATGTACACCAAGTTTAATTAAAACAGATTTAAACAAGAACATGAAATCAAAATATACTTCCAACTACAACAAATCAAACTACAACATCTATGAATGAAACAGGAACAAAATGTACAGGAAATGATTGACCAGGTTATTTCTGATAGTTCTAGCTTCCTCTGCCCCTTCATCCTGTGACCATGTTGGTAAAGCAGGGAAGAGCTGTGCATCAAACACTGAAAGTGCCTGACAGCAGCAGCAAAAGGGAGCAATCATCAAATGAGCACAACAAATAGTTTGGTGTAAGGAGAAAAAAAAATGGACGGTGGAGAGTCTGAGGTTGGAATGTCTAATTTAAAGGCCCCCCACCAAAACAGTTATTTTCTCTCTAGAGCTCAATGTTCAATCACAGGAAATAAAACTGCCACCTCATAGGCCCCTGAAACCTGAGGGGATCTGAATCCTTGCTGAGTCACAAACTGTCTTTATCACAGGGCAAAAGTTTAACAGCAGGAAGGAAAAATTGGTGATTTTTGTGAAGAAAGGAAGGAGATAACAAAAGCAAAGAAAAGGAAAATAAAGAGTTAGTCATTGTTGAAATAGCTGGAAGCAGTTCATTCTGCTGACCCAAGGGCGTTTCTGAAAATTGGAACCACAAACCATAAAAGTGCATTGAACGGAAAATAAAGCTGCTTCTGGACTAAGATGATAAAGATAAAGTGTGGAGGAATTTAAGGACATGAGAAGAGATTTTAGGAGCCTTCTTAAGGAAACACATGATGTCTTCCCTCTTCCTTTTGTTTTAATTTATTGATGAGAAACGGCTGTCGAGGTCTAAGAAAAGGCCTAATCAGGATAAACCCTGAGGCTCCGACTCAATCTGGGTTCATGTTCCTCTGTTAAGATGCTCTTATTGATAATGCCCCCCGTGTTCTTCTATTTCACCAAATCGCTCACCAGATTATCTAAAATATATCACAGAAATTCTGGGGGAGTGGCAGACTGGTGGTTTTGGCATAGAGCTTAGAATCCTGAGGTTCTGGGTTTGAGCCCCACTCCCACAGACTGCCACTCTGGGTTCCTGAGCAAACGACCCTTAACCCCGCAATGCTCCCCGGGCGCCCCACAATGGCAGCCTACTGCTCCCCAAGGGGATGGGTTAAATGCAGATGTAAAGTTCTCCAATGTGAGATCAATAAAGTTCAATTATTATTATAATACAAATATAATTACCATCAAAGCCTGTTCATCTCAATAGAAATAGAAAACAGGTCGTTTTATGGGTTATAGCTGATTTTACACCAACAGCAGCATCAGCAGTCACAGCGATTCACTTCAAAGGTTCAGAGACTCATTTTCAGCCACTTTCAGGCCTGTTCAGCCGAATGAAACAAGAGGAGAAACAATACATCAGTTTTTAAACACTATCCGACTGCGATTGATTCAATCAGCAGTCAGCTACAATAACAGTCACAGCTTAAGGTGGACATGAAGTAAAATCAAAACTGCTGCCAAGCCTTCCCTGATAACATCCCAAAGAGGCTGAAGTGAGCAGACAGGATGCAAAGTACGAAGTACATCTCTACAGGATGCAAATCTGGTGACTGAAGGGAAGTTTATCTGGATTTTTCACTGTGACACAATTTAAAGACCCAATCATGACCCTCTTTAAGCTTTCTGGAAGAATCCAGCAAAATTTCCCTTGCAATGAGCAGATTTCTAAGTGTAAAGCTTTGTAAGCAGCTTCAGGGGGGGAGAAGAGGCAACACAAATAATTAAAGAGAATAAAAGTGGTACGTTAACATAAAATGCTTATATAAAAAAAAAAAAGTTTAATAAATGATAAACTGATAAAAGAATGGAACAAAATTTAAAGTGGAAACTAAGCTAATAAAGTTTAGATAGGAGTTTTTAAATCTGGAAATATACCAACTGAGGGTTTCAGTACAATTTTCCGGGTGTTTATTCCAGATAATTGTAAAATAAGAACCAAACGCTATTTCTTCGGAAAGTTTTAATTCTGGTCATGCAAAGTAGATATGAGCCAGAAGATAATATAATATACGATCATATAATTTGATAACTTTCATCAGGTAAGGAAAGCTTATTTTAATGTCACAATGTAGGTTTTTATAGAACTGCCAGCAAGGTCTGCATCTGAGAAAAGCAAAATCCAAACTTTTGCAAGCTGATGTTTTCAACTAAATCTAATATTTAGTTTCAAATTAAGACAACAGAATATAATCAGATTTATTTTAAGAATTTCAATGGTCTTTTTAAAAGTGTACTAATAATTAAGGGAGCTATAAAGATAAAAAAAAACAACAACAACACATTACTACATTAAAAATGCTCTATCATCTGATTTTAACCTCAGATAACTGTTGAACTGTGAATTTCAAACTTAAATGGGCTGAACACTGCATAAAATACGCTGCAGCTTAGAGTGTTGGTTTTATGCCTGATTAATGCTGGAAAGGACAAGATAACTTCATATTGTGTCTTTTTTCTCACACTGAGCCTGGTTCTGCTGGAGGATTCTTCTTAGAAGCATGCTTAGTGTGAGGGATTGCATTCGAGTCAATGAGCCAATGCGATCAACTGGTTTTCCTTAGATAGAAAACTTCAATCAATTTGACTGTATGATCTGGTGAACTGTAAAGTGCCTTGAGATTACATGTGTTGTGAATTGGCGCTATAGAAATAAACTGAATTGAATTGAATTTTTGTTTGGACTGTGCGTGCACATGCCTACTAGAAAACAACAGACTGATTTTGCAAGAACCAAATCAAGCACCTTATATTTAGAAACACTGTGCAGGTTTTTACAGACGGGAGTTTAAAAAAGGAAAATCTCCCTCTTATTGTCAAAAATTTTATTCATTTTATTTAGGGTTGTCACGATACCAAAATCTCAAATTCAATATTGATATCCAGGAAAATATTCAATACTCAGTAACTTTTTTAATTAATTTCAATGGATTTTAATACCACAACACAAAATGTATTTTAAGGAATAAAAAATAACCCTAGAAAAACTCACCTAAAGATTGCCTGATACAGGTTTTTTAATGGCAATGCTGCTTATTTTAAAAGACGTTGATAACAATGTAGGTCTATTTCTACTGAAAAATACACAGAAAATTAAGCATCTCTGGTTTTTATTCACTTCATTAGTTGGTAGGAATAATTATGATCAAGCTTCTGGTTCTAAAAAAAGTTTTCCGTTTTCCTTTAAATAAAACCACAAAAAACGGGTACTAGAAAGGCCAGACGTTTCACCAACATATGTAGCAGTGCTGCCCCTCCTCCACCTGTTGCTGAGAAATGCTGGTCAGAGACGTGATTTTATCACAAGTAGCAAAACTCATTAGGCAGCTGCTACAAGCTAGCTACCACAGCAGATAGCCTGAGTGACCAGCTAATACCAGCTCTGCTTAATTGTGTTGACGAATTAAAAAAAAACACACAAAAAAACAGACCTGCGAACAAGTAAGGCATGTGGTAAAATGAGACATTTAAAGTAATACTACTAAATTAAGTGGGTGTTTACTCCAAGGTTTAAATTGCAAGCAGAAATTTAATATTTTGCCTTGCAGCCGTTTTATTTTAGTTGCCTAAACCTAATTGTTTCTTTTGTTTTTTTAAAAGGAGTTTAATCATATCAAAGATTTTGGTTTGAAAGTTTTGTGTTATATTTTGTCGGATTGTCAGAATATCTCCCCAGGTCTAATCCTACGTAAGACTTGACAGATCTATTCCTCATCTTGCATTTCTAGGGTAATATATTTATGATAAAAAGTAGGACGTCAAGAATCGGTCCAAGGCAGAGTACAAAACAAGCTGTGACCTTTCCAGCTCCTAAGACTCCTCAGCTCACAGAGCCGAGTACACAAACCTTTGACAGCAGGATCTGGCTGTTAGGTCACCAATGGCTGTGGCTGCCCAGAGAGGAGGGCGGCTTCAGTGCGCGTCTCTGTCTAACGGGAAGCTGAGACAATCCCCTCTCTGTCCCGTCCGCACACTGCGCTCTCTGACCGGCCAACCGAACGGCCGGCTGTGGGCTGGAGAGAGGCTGTGAGGGTGGGGAGGGGAGAAAGAGGCAGTCTGGTGGAAAAACAGAGTGCTCTGACCGCAGTGTGTACACAAACATATAACGGTCCTGATGGCACTCTGTGAGACGCCTGTTCCTACACTTTGCATAAGGAGCCACACATTGATAAAAACCTTTCCAAACAGATCCTAAATGTTCTATCAGCATTTGACGTCCGAAACTCGTTAAGGAACTGAATGAACCGCATCCTGTCAGAATGGGGGAAACATGTGACTGTGAGGGGAAAGGAAATACAAGTCAGGTAAACAAACTGAATAATTAGTCTATTTCTTACTGGTAAAGTGTTACACCAAGAGTGTTCCTTATAGCATATACTTGAGCACAGATATAATGAAACAGTCTGATAAACAGCCTCACTTTGATATTCTCTCGTTTCAGGGAATTTGAAACATGAAAACCCAAACCAGATAAAATGCGAGATCTCAACAGTTTATTTTTATTTCCCATCAGGAAGGGAGGTAGATCATTAATTCTGATAAACATTTCTGCTGCTTAAAGTTTTTTCTTCCTCATCAGCAAATTGTTGCATGCCATTAAAAATGCTAACACCAGATGGCAGCATTGCCCGAACAACACTTTAAAAATATATAAAAAAGACAACCTCAAGATCAGATTAATTTATTATGCAAAAGCGGAGAGTTGTGTTTTGAGTTACGGAGTTAAAAATAAAATAAAAATCACAGCTCGTCTACAATAGAGCATAGTAGGCTGCAATCGTTATTTTGTTGATTTTTATCATGCAGGTAGTTTTTATACGACAGTATTAGGGGCAGGCAGAAAAAAGTTAGCTTTTATTTTGAGTAAAGTCGTATAATTATGAGAAAAAAGGTATAATATTATGAGAGTAAAGACGTAATATTACGCGAATAAAGTTTTAACATTACGAGAATAAAGTCATAATATTATGAGAATAAAATCGTAACATTACGAGAATAAAGTTATAATATTATGAGAATAAATTCGTAACATTACGAGAATAAATTTATAATTTTATGAGAATAAATTTGTAACATTACGAAAATAAAGTTATAATATTATGAGAATAAAGTCGTAACATTACAAGAATAAAGTTATAATATGAGAATAAAGTCGTAACATTATGAGAAAAAAGTTATAATATGAGAATAAAGTTATGATATTATGAGAATTAAGTCGTAACATTATGAGAATAAAGTTATAATATGAGAATAAAGTCGTAACATAACGAGAATAAATTTATGAGAATAAATTTGTAACATTACGAAAATAAAGTTATATTATGAGAATAAAGTCGTAACATTACAAGAATAAAGTTATATTATAAGAATAAAGTCGTATCGTTACGAGAATACAGTCGTAAGTCTTAATGTTATGAGAATAAAGTCCTAATACTACAAGAATAAAGTTTTATTTAAGAAAACTCTTACAAAAAGCATTTTCTTCCCTAAAATGAGGAATGTTGTGCATCAAGTGAAGTTATACTGATGGTGGTGTGCTAAACAATTTCCTTATTTGTCAAACCGATGCCAAATTGGGCAGAATGTCAAAGTGGACTGAGGTAGCTGCTTGCTGGTGCTGGTCGGCTTTCTTTCTGAAATGAGATTATTAAAATAAAAAAATCTCTATCCTGACCCTAATACTCCATTGTAGTTTTTCAGTCTTTACCATAAAATTAATATTCAGAGAAACTGTACAGGCTGCAGCAGCTCCCTGCCTTTACAGTGGAACGTCACCTGCTTTGTGCATTTCTGTGGGAGGGAGGTGGGCAGCTGCATAAAAAGCAGCCTATGATGTTGAAAGCATAAAGATTGTTTATGCGGGGGGCCACACACTACTAGTAGTGCATGTTGCCCATATAAAGAGGGATGACTTTCCTACACAGTCGTACTGGGTTTGAGCCGGAGATTTCTCCCCCCCAGTCTTCTTTGGGACTTAAATTTCTGAACATTAAGAGCTCTAACAATGCAGTGATTAAAGCTACTGATGTATTTAATAAGTCATGTTTTGTATTTTAAGCTTCTTCCTGATGCTAAAAGATTGACTAACATACCAAGACGCAATAAAAGTGTTTAGTTCACAATTGCCAAGACAGTATGAGACCACCACGCCTCTAATTCAACCAAAGTGGTTGTTCTTGTTAGATGGCAAAGAAACTGTCATGGTTTTCTTTGTATCTCTAAATATATAGCTACTGAAGAGGAAGTTTGGACTCAAAACTGCACAATTAAGAAGGCTTAATCATCCAAGCGGCATTACATGGTGCCAACATAATGGACAAAACATTCATTCTTCCTGAGTCTGAGTCACCAAGCAGCAGCAGCCCAACATCTCAGTGTGTTTTTATGGTCATGGTTTTATGACAAATCATGACACTCTGAAAGAATCCACCAAAATAACCGTAGGGTCTCACATCATAAGCTAAAGTTAACCCTATCAGTGCTTCAGGCTTCCTCAGTCAACTCGACTCAAACAGAAATAAACCATAGAAACCTTTAAATTAGTGAAAACGTGAGGATTGCTGAACAAGCTCTTCATGCTGAGCCGTTTGTTCAGCTCAGCAGTTTTATTCACACTGCCGTTCCTACACAGTTCAACTAAGGAAGACAGAACATCTGAGCTCATGATGAGAATAGGTCTGTTATCTGCTCTCTGCTGCACAAAGGGAGGCAGCGGCGAAACAAAACAAATTAAAATGGCACAACATGTGGGACAGAACCAATCACAGTCTCAGTGTGGACGACATTCTGTCACGACCTGGACTGACAGAGGAAGACCAGAGGAAGGACACAAAACTTCACGTCCAGTTGCCCAAACTGAACTTTTCAATCTTAACCATGACCTGGATGACTGAGCATCTTCACAGATATGCAGGAAAATTGTTAGGAATAGAGATGCACCAATCAGAGCTTACATATTGTTTACATTGCGACCGGTCTAACTAGGGAGTATCAATATGGCAGCCTGTGGCTTCACTTCAACCCCATATTACCAACGGGCAATCAGAGATCCAGTGAAAAAAATAGAGATCAGTGGTTTCTACCCTGAAGAGTTAGAAGAACTTTATCAGGGCTCGATGTTAACCATTGCCCGATCGCCCGGGGCAAGTACTTTTTATTGTCGGGAGAGTACAAATTTCATTGCATTTGCCCGCCGTGCGAGTGCAGTGATCGCAAAAAAAATTATTTATCACTCAAAATTACTTTAAAAACACCGACATTAGCTGAAAACGACGCAGCCGGCGCCATTTTTGTTGTTTTGTACACATTCTAGCGTGATTTAAAAAGCTGCGATATTTCCGCCAGATGGCGTGATTTTTGTCCAACTTGCGGTAATTTTGATGTAGTTACCAAAACAACAAACAAGCTAGAAAGCGCTATCATATGGCAGTCTTCTGTACAGTGATGCTGGTCATACATTAAAAAAATATTCATTTTTTTTCTCTCAGACATTGGAGGGGTGCATTTAAATGTTATAGAGCTAAACATGTTAAATTGGTGACCTGTTATGTTATTATTATTATTGTCTTGTTGCTGCATTTATTTTGTCAGGGAAAACTAATCCTGTGTCAGTTAAAAGTCAGGGAATTCTGAAATTATGTAAGACTGTGGAAACCCTGAATAAAATAACTATGTATAATGATTCTCTAGAAAAGTCACATTATATTAATAGTATTATCTTGTATAAACATACTGTGACTCTAAAATAAAAGTTATTCATTTGTGACATTGACTTCTATCTTGTGATTTATCTTAAGTTTTTAACCTGTCAATTTTTTTTTTTAGATTTTTTACATTACAATTTATATTTTTCCCAAGCACACAACAGTTTAAAGCAAAGTTTAATTTGAAAAGAATGTGCAGGAAGGATTGAAAAGCATGATAACACGGTAATGTAGGCTTGAGTTCATTATCTGATGCATGCATATACACACCAGGAACCTGGAAACTTCAAAAATACTGAATTACAAAAAACATTTAAAAAACAAACATGTTTCATTGATATATATACAAAAATGAATATTAGGAACTATATTTATCAAACATTATACTGGGCAAGTAAAAATTGTTTCTGGGTAAATGAAATGTGAAAGTCACTTGCCCAAAGGGCAAGTGGTAAAAATCCTTAACGTCAACCCCTGTTTATTATAACAGATACCTTAAAAAAAAGATTTCTGATATTTAAAAATATAGCATTTCCCTTAAAAGGTAGACTCTTTAGAAAATGAGAAAGGTTCAAAACTAAAATATTTGCAGTTTTCCATTTCCTGCTAAATTTAAATATATTCTTTGTTTCCTTTAGCTTTGGTTTTAAATAGCTAACGGAGTCTTTTTCACTTAGCTTTGGCATTAAAAAGAAAAGAAACCAGGAAATCAGTAGCTAGAAAGGGGATACTGCATGGATAGTTAATCTGACCTTAACATGCAAAGGATCTTTAAAAGTCATTTATCAGTTTACAAAACAGTTCCAGAAAGCCTGATACTTAGTATTTGGCATGTAACGCACACAAACAATAAAATAAATTATCATCAGAGGCACATAAGGCTGATATAAGGTGATTTATGACACATTCAGTATTCATTCCAGAATTAATTCCAATACGGAGCTCCGCCAACAGAAAAGGCAAGGACAGAGTGATTGATTTCAGATAATAAAAATATATAAAAGTTCAATTGGTGCATAAAAACAGCTGAGCAATGTTTGCAGAGCCACAACAAACGGCAAGGCTGGTGGCTTTAGCGAACCCGCTGCAGGACAGGATGCAGAGCTGCGTGTGTTCAGCTCGGTTGGCTCCGTTTCACATCACAGAGAAGTAACGAACTGGCAGAGTCTGAACCGGGTAGCCTGCCCTAAAGTCTGCACACACACACACACACACACACAGTAAGGCACACACTCAGTATCCAAAGGAGTGAGACAAACTCACACACAGGCCAAGTCTTCAGGAGGAAAAAAAATAAATGAACCTTGGTATCAAAAAATAAACGTATGCATATCTTTAAGACGAATAACACCAGGCAGTGAATTCATGCACAAACACACACTCAAACACTAATCAGTATGCTGAAGGAGAGCCACTGCGTAGTCTGATAAAACCTTCTTTCACTGCTGCTTCCCCAGCTGGATTCAAGACTCATTTTTTACCTCTTACATTTTTTTTGTCCTACAGGAATATAAAAAATTACCTCCTCAAAAACGTATCAGAAAATTAAGATAAAAACTTCTACAGGAACGTATAAAGCAAACCTAACGCCTCTGTCAGGGTTTCCAGATAAATGATACTGCAAAGTTTACTGCATTTCAACCCTGCAACTGCATTGCAACCAAGGTCAGGGAGAGGCGGGGATCAGTGATGTGTGGCAATAAAGCAGAGGCACTTTACCAGCCTGCACTGGTGGAGCCTCTGTCCCCAATCAGAGCTAAAAGAAAACACTGTTTATTTACTGACAATACTTAGCATTCATCCCTCTAGTCCTCAGGAGTGCTAATGCTAATTTCCTCTATTCTCTGTAAGCAAATTTCAGAGCTAATGGGGTTGAAACAGGGGAAGTGTAACTCATCATCAGCCTTTAAAACAACTGAAAATGGAAAGCTATCTCTGAATGGAATTGAATCTATTTAAGAGCAAAGCATAATACTTTGTTAGTTTAAAAGCTTTATTATTTTAGAAACTATCCCCTAAAATCGTTCAGGCTCATTGGAAAAGACGAGGGGACACCGACTACGGCATATTGGTCGTTTCTACCTCATTTACCTGATAGAGAGACGAGTGCTTTACAGGTTACAGGTTAAGGTGCCTCATTTAATGATTAGTCAGACAAGCCGGGATATAAAACTTCAACAATGACCTGAAAAGATGGAGAAATTTCACCTCTGAATGTCTCTAGAAAACAGCGAAAAACTAAAATAAGATCTTAAGACATGTCTAGTTTAATCATCACCTTTAATGGTATGGTGATGATTAAAAAAAATAAATAAATAAATCATCTGAATTTGAGGCCAAATTCCTGCACAGTGATTTGCCACTCGTCACCAAAGCTTAATGATAGCGGTTGCTATGGTACTGGGCTAGATGAGGGTAGCATCCCTTTAAAACCACTATAGCTGTGACTTTGTTTTAACAAGCTAATAGGGTTCATACTAAAAAGTCAAAATTGATATGAATGTCCAGGAAAATATATATATTGATAATATGGGAATAAATGGGACTAAAATAATAAAAAGGCATAAAATAAGTGTTTTTATTAACATAAAAAAAATCCCTATTTTCAACGTGGAGCAAGCTTTCTCAATAAGTAGAGATTATATTAGTTAAATAAGTGTTCAAATTATTGTAAAATAAACAACCAGGGCTGAAATAATTAATTGGATTAATTGTGATTAATCGATCATTGAAATAATCATCAACTCATTTAGTAATGGACTAATAGTTAACCCTTTATAGGGCACTCAGTGAAATATGAAAATCTAAATGTCAAGCCAATAGTGTTATTGGAATCTAGGACAAGACCTTATTGCCTTTGTTACATTAAAAAAATATGGATATTTTAATGGCAAAAATTTATTTCAATGTATTAATAAGAAACACCAACTTGCCCGAATATATAACAAAAATAACAGGAAGTGCTTTTATAAGAAATTCATGAAAAAGAAAAAATTTTTTGGTACAACATAACCTTAGAGGCATTAATGCTGATACTGGCACATATTTTGGTTTAAAAATCTAAATAAAATTGTTAAGTAGGCTTATTAACTTTTTAATTTTACATTCTAACTTTTCAATTAGCTTTTTACCATTTAATTGACTCGTTAACTATTTTTTCCAACTTAATCTACAGTAGGTAATATATCATTCAAGGACTCATCTAATGGGTCAAATGCCAAAATGTAAAGATGTAGAGCCATGTAGCAGGATCTTCGCTGAAACTCTGGATATAGATCTTGTGCTTCTAGAACTCACTGAGGGATGGGGGGGTGACTCCATTTGTAAGGGGTATGCAAGTGATCAACAATGGTATCTTGCCCTATAAAGTGTTTATAGACTCTAAAGCATGACTTTAGCTGACAGAGGAACCCACATTAAGAAGTTATTATACCAAGATTGAAAATTATATACAAACATTTTGCATTTAAGATAAAAAAAAATGATAATATTAATAATTTTGTCCGTCAATATGCTCTATCCAGAATTTCTCAAGTGAAAAAGTTTTAGTTTCACCTGCTTTGAGTTTGTAAAAAAAACTTCTTTAAGGAACCTTTGGCTATTTGATTATTAATCAGAAAAAATAATTGTTAGTTACATCCCTATAAATAACCCAAATATAACACAATGTGAAAATATGTTAAGGTTGTTTGAGGTTTTATTGTTTTAATGTGAAAAAAAATGTAATTTAAAATTAACAATAGCAAGGATATGCAAACAAATCTTGTATTTACTATCAATGCAATACCACAGTGTGTGAGAATTAATATGACTGACAATAAGCTAATTTAAAAGTGGGACAAAAGTTTAAAAAATATTAATATTTTTTACAGGAGATTACATCTTATTGTGGATTGTAAATATTTAACCTTCAACTGGAAGAAACATGGGTTAAACAGCAGTAGGTGAATCTGTTTGTTTAAAGGGAGCAAAATTGAAAAAAGTTTGGAGAAATGGGGGGAAAAACATGTTAAAGGTAAAAACTTTCACAATTATAGAATAGACAAATAAAGCATCTGTAAATGGTTTGACTTTTGGTTGGGTTGGATATGAAATAAGTTACTTCCACACAATCAGGACATACTGAAGTGTTTCCTTTCAAGCAGCTCTTGTAGACTTTCATCTGATTGTCTTTTATCCTTGGGTAAAAATAAATGAGCACTCCTTTTACTGAATTCACCTCCAACCCAGGGATAAAAATACCATCCCCTCGTTTCTCTGACAGCTGCTTCAATCAAAGAGCGGCAGAGATTTAGAGAACGGAAACAGCGGTACATCTGCAACGCTTCGTTACTTACCGTTGGACAGGGCCTGCTGAAGCTCCGAGTCGGAAATGACTCCACTCCGGTCTTTGTCGACCCTTCAAAGACAAGAAAAAGAGAAATCCACAGATTAGCCCCGCCTACTTGACCATCTTCACACCCACAGACACAGATAGCAGCTGACATCAGAGCTCGCCTGTGGAAACCTGACCATGCTGAGAGCGTGTCAGTGTTTCAGCGGCCCGCGGGGACGGATGGAGGTCTGTGATGAGGACAAACAAGACACTTGTGCAGGGAGAGAAGCTGGGCAGACGAGATGCGGGTGTCTGATCCTTAGAAAGCAAAGGGAGCCAGAATGCTGACTGGTAACACCAGCACAGCCAGCTTTCAGGAATGTCAGACAGTAATGTTGATCATCAAGGTGAAAAAGCAAAAGTAAAAGCAGCCAGATGAGAGCAAAGAGAGGAATCTGCTGCATTAAACACTTGTTCCTCCAGTCAGAGTATTTTTAAAAGTCCTTTACATTTCCTGGTTAAATAGTTTTCACTTATTTCTGACCAAATAATTAAAAAATAAATTCAAAACTGCAGAATAATTTACTGGCAGATTTTAATAAAGTAGTGAATAAACAGTTAATAGTGGACTGAGATCTTCTAGTCATCCCGACCACTGGAGGCAGTTTTAGTCTGGAACCAAAACCAACAGAGCAGCACTTTACTCTGCAAACATTCCTACACTGATGGGCTGCAGGAGGGAAGTAGAATCCAACCGGACACTTTTAGATCGATAAAGACTCTACAGTAAACCAAGTAAACCAGTACAGACCATATAGGAACCTAATGGACAGACTTGGATGAAAAAAAAGGTTGGTCTGCAAATCAATTCATCTGTAGACTATTTTTCAATGAACAGATGAATCACTGAACGCCTAAAGCTAAATCTATGTTAATTTAATTGTGCTGGTTAAAGCAAATTTAAAAGAGGGGCTTACTTTTCTGTGGGATGTCTTTTCAGCAAATGATGCATTCTGAGATGTCAAGATATCCAAATATTGGACAAGCATTAATAACCAATTAATCAGATTAACTTTTTCTAAATCTGGACGGACAGACAGAGCCTTGAAAACTCTAATTTTAAACTTATTTCTAAAACTATAAATCAGAACTAGGGCTGGGTAACCAATCACATTTGCACGATAATCGCAATTTAACAAAATTCAATTTGACTAATTCCAAAGGCCCTCAGTGTTGGTCGTGTTACAATTAACGAGAGCAAGACAGTACATTTCTCACTGCAGCCCTTTAGCTGTCATTAAATGGGTTTGACGCAGGCCTGGGCGATAAACCCGATTTTTACGGTTACCGTCATTCACTACGATAACCGGCGACAATTTTCTCATGTCGGTAAAAGAAATAAACGGAATTCTACCCTGTATGCTGGTGGCTGGTATTTCCTTCCCCTTTTAGACCTGGCTAGTGTGTTTAACCAAGTGACTCTACCCATCCAGTCAGACGCGTGAACAAAAAGAATGGCGGATGAGCCCAGTGAAGAAGCGTCTAACACAGCTGTAAACGAATTTGCATCAATTCATCCTGTGGAGCTGAGCGAGACCAGAGAGGAAGCTAAACGCACAGAGAAGAAGTTGAGAGCGCATTTACGAGTTTAAACGATTCACATTGTTCTCACTGCACGCTCAGTTCGGTGGCACCAAAATTATGCCATAGATGTCGAGCAAAAAAAATAAAAACACGAAATGCAAAGTTTGTCTAAAAACTTTTGGAACTACCCAAAGCAAAACATTCAACCTCCACCACCTCCTAAAGCATAACCACCCTGTTGAGTTCAAAAATGTGCAAAAGGCTCCATTACCTTTGCGCAAAAATTTTTGCAAGAGGTAAAATTTTCCTCCTGTTCAATGAGGCATTGCTGAATGTTTAAACTTGAATGGTTACAATACTTTAATATTTAATTGAAAGTAATATGTCATGCGATTTATTCAAGAAATTAATTGCAAAGAAATTAGTTGCATTTCCTGCACATGTCTTTATTTCTGATAGAGGAGCCTGAGCATTTATCGTGCATTTATCGTTATTGAGGTAAAACTGCCCAATTTATCATATTGCTTTGAATTCATACCACCCGGCATGTTGCTACACAGAAAGCAAAAGAGAGTTGAAGCTAGAACCAAATTCCAGGCATGCAAATAGAAATAAGCACTTTCTCACAAGGATTACACTGAAGTCTTGCAACAATGGACTCTGGACAAAGCAAAGCTCTAAAGGTCATGAAAAAACTAAAACAGCTACATAATTGTGGTCGGTACAAAAGAAACTCGAAACAAACCTGCAATCGTTGTACTGATTTTTGCCAAAATCCTTCAGCCCTAATCAGAACCATGCTGTTTCTAAAAACAAATAATGGTATTTATTCATCTGATCATATAAAGGAGGCAACAGATTTAAAAAAAAAAAACTTTTAAAATGATCTTTGAAGAGTCAAATATCTGTTATATAATTATAAAACTTATATTGAATTATGCTGATGATATGAAGGTTTATTTGAATGATTATAAGGGCTGTGAACTCTTGAAATTGTCACACAACGTGTTAAAACATGGGGGGGAAAGTACATCATCGTAGAATAGAACAGAATAGAATAGAAAATCCCTTTATTGTCCCACAATGGGAAAATTCTGGTATTTTCAGCAGCAAAAAGATTAAATGTTTTATGTAAATGTTTTAATTAACATTCTAGCTTCATCTTTCCTCATTAGATTAACATCTGATCATTAACATACTGAGGCCTAGTGAGTGGTTCCTATCTGGAAGGATGAACAAGATAATAACATGTAAAAATGTGATTTGTTCAGCATGTTTCTCATGAGAAATTCTTGAAATCACGTGTGGTTTGGCAGCACATGAGTTAGCCCGCCTCGTCAACCACTGTGAAAACCTACAGCTGTGTTGAAAAAAATACAGCTGGGATGTAAAAAAAAAAAACAAAAACAAAAACGAGCTTCCAGTAATCTGAAATCTCACTCAACAGGTTTTCCAGCATGTTTTAAAGCAGACACGATCTTAATCCATGCATAGTTCAGTGGCAAGACAAATCTAAGTGCTGCAAATGAGGAAGCAAAGAGAAAACCGTAAATGTACCAGAATGTTTACCTTTGACTTAGTTTGCACGGCTGCCAGGGGTGGATTTACCATCAGGCAAAACTAGGCAGTTGCTTGGGCCCCAAGTTCCAGTGGGCTGCCATTGTGCGGTGCCCAGGTTAAGTGTCTTTTTGCTCAGGGACCCAGAGTGGCAGTCTGTGGGAGTGGGGGTTGAACTCAGAACCTCAGGATTCTAAGCTGTATGCCCTAACCACTAGGTCACCACTCCCCTTGTGCACATATGCTGTGCATGTGCAGAAAGGTCCAAACAAACAGACAGCAGCAAACCATCAGCAGTGTAGCCAACTTAGTGCTTTTGTGGCCATATTTAGCAACTTTTCAGACCCCTCTAGCGCTTTTATTTAAAAAAAAAGCACCTAGCGCCAAGTCTAGCAACTTTTTTCTATTACTGGAGACTTTGGAGTCAACATATTGGCTGCAATCTTCCATCTTTCCAGGATCTGTACACCTCAGGACTTAGCAAGAAGCACGAATTGTTTCAGTTGGTCATAAGACAAGGGAATTATTTATTTTTTATTTGTCATGAGTGCTTGGTTCGGAAATGTCTTGAGGGTCCCTAAAAGAAACCCTGCCTTTAAGAAGAAGGAGCAACAGAGAGTGGCTGGCTGATGTCTGAGCTCCTGAATCAGATCGACCGCGAGACAGGTGCTGCTAAGTCAGCGGAGCTTGAATATCCAGCTTCTAACTTACTTCCCAGCGGTAATTCAACGCATATTTCTGAAGCAGCCTTCGAGTTCACAAAGTTTTTGTTCTCTGCACGTCCCATACTGCTGAGTTATTTCTAGATTGTGGCATTTTGAAACAAGAACAGCCATTGTAGACACCCTAAATTCTGCAAGAAACTGTTTGTTTCAGATATCTTAAAGCATCAATAAGGATAGTCAAATTTCGTAAATAATGTTTGTCCATTCGATTTAAATCTCTGTATAATGAGTCTGTTTTATGTGCTTTCTTTTCAATTCCGAGGGCCCCATGCCTGACTTTGCCTGGGGCCCCTGACTGCAGCTATGCTTAACTCTGCAGAATAGAAAACACATGCAGAAGATTGCGAAATTCAGATCAGGAGAAAAGTCCTGTTTATAGAAGGCATGCAAAAGGCAGGTTTCAGCATGGTGGACGTCTAAGAAAAAGTTGCTTCAAGACGCACAGTCATGAGGATGTTAAGAGGACGGATAATGACACTTATAAAGGAGGTTAGTCAAACATCCAGTGACTCAGTTGTTCCTTAGCAACCCACTGGGCCTGACCTGTTGACGCAGCGATCTCTCGGTAAACATACCAGCAGAGGCGAGCGGCAGGGTGAGAGGACGGGAAAACCCTCACATACTCTCTGAGGACCAGCCCACCGCTGGCAGCTGAGCTTTCTGCTCCCAGCTGTGGTATGCAATATTGCTAAAGCCTACGTGGCCTTCTCTGCAGACATCAGCGATATCTTTATGTGCATTTCTGACCGCTTGAGTTAGGAAAACAAATATAAACCTGCTCGGTCTGCTTGGTGGAACCAGAAAGAAAAAACATGTCTGCAGCTCAGAGTAAATGAAGGTTTTGTCCCGGAGGAGGTGAAGGGCGGTTTGGGTCGGCCATGGCGCAGTGCTGTGGAGGCACCCATCCTTTCCCAAACACTTGGCTGATTTTCTCAAAGAATAGCGAGTGTGTGTGTAAAACGTACGGCATGTTTTCTCTCCCAAACCCTCCCATCTCTCACTCTGCCTCAGGCAAAGCGACCTCGCAAGTGTAGGAAGGAGAGAAGTTGAAAAGCATCATTAAATCTCTCTTTTTCCCCATGGAACAGGCACCATCTGGTGTTTCCATCCTCATTTCTGTCAAAAACACAACCTGGATATAACAAACCGGGTCAGGACAATATGAACCAGACCAAAAGGAGCCAGTTGTTCTGCTCACATTTTCCCCCTGTTTCACTTTTTCCTATTAGGAAACCTTGGTGGACCAACGCCCTCTCTGCTTTCCACATAAAAAAAGAAGGGACACAAGAGGCGGGAAAATAAAACAAACCTTCAAACTCATAGACATGAAGTGGCTGGTATAAGAGATCAATTTTGATCTAAAGAAGAGCAACTAGGACTTTTAAAGGCTGCTGTAGAACTATGTTTTTTGTCATTGTTATGGCTTTAAAAGTGCTCCTAGTGGCTATTAACGAACATTAGACAGAATGCCATATTAGGTCTGCTTTAACCAGAACAGAGTGTGTTTCTGTACATTATGTGGAACTTTGAGTAAAAACCAGAAAACTCTACTCCAGACTGACAAAAACCCACTTTTTAAGGTGGTCTCAGTCTACTTCCAGAAGGTTTCTGTCCCAATTACGGTAGCTTATTAATACAGACTGGCCTCAGTCCAATCCATGGCAAAAAGCATACATCTTGTTGAGCTTATCGATCCGCCATAGTAGTAAATGTAGCATCCAGAAAATAATTTTTATGCTGTGGATGGCTTTGTTTTGAGGTATACTCTGTTTGCTGCAAAAAGTAAAATTAAAATAAAAACTGGGCCAAAGGAAATAAAAATGAAAGCCTACAGAGCAAAGAACTTTCCTGGTCTGAATTCATCCTTAGGCTGCAATGTTCCAAAATCAAATATCATGGTATTTGACAAGTTGACACAGAAACATCAAGATTGTGAGAGTACCAACAAAATAGAAAGGTTAAGGCAAAATGTATATTATTTATTTGAATTTGTGTTTAGTTTGATTATGGTGTAGTTACTCCTTAAAGAGCCTATATTATGCAAAATACATTTTTGAGCAGTTAACGAGATTATGATTTCTTCAACATTGTGCACAATTTTTGGCTGAATTCGTACATATTTCTTATGGGTCCTGCTGTCTGAGCGGTAGCAAACTTTAAAAAGTTGAAAAAAAGGGGAAATCTTAAATTTCTGTATTTCCATTTGGTCTGAAGTGAATTAATCGAGTTGCATATAGCGCAATGTCGTTCCATTTGGGAAGATGTCGACATCAGAAACAGCAAAGTCGTGTGAGTTAAAAGTTTGCTACGTCAGAGCTAATTTGAAAAAGGCCCTTTTTGCAAAAGCCAAAATTCAGCTCAAGCGAACCTAAAAATTTTTCTTTCATTTATTTTTTTTTTTTTGTCATTACACTGTCACAAGTACAGAGCAACAAAATGAACTCTCTGCATTCAATTCATCCCCTTTCAGAGCAGTGGGCTGCCATTGTGCGGCGCCCAGGGAGCAGTCCGGGGTTAAAGGGCTGGTTCAACTCCCTGCAGCAGTGTGTCTCAATAAGCTTGTCGCAGATATTTTTGATTTATGCCCAATATTGAAGCGTGGTCTGAGCTATGTTATTCCACGCCACATCGCAAGAGGGACAATCACAAACTAGCTGTGGGTCTAGATACGGCCGAGGTGGTGAGGTAGTAGGGGCAAGTTTGTGCGACAACGGAGGGACATGAGGGCCAAAAAGAGCAGGGATCCAGGTGGAAAAAGGGTCCCAGCGTTCTCCAAACCTCACTCTTCCAGCTGGTCCACCTTCAAGAGTCGTTTTCCGCAATTTCTGTCATACAAACAAAACAAGCCGGTAAGGTACCAAACAGGAAATACACATGGTGTAGAGCGGATGTAGATTTGACCAATCAGAGGCCTCCTGTCTGCGGCACTGTCTGCAGTCACCTACAATTTGGGAGGGGTGCGCCAGAGTGTCTGCGGCAGGGGCACATTTGCATTCCCTGCACGCACACGCAGACAATGCACAATGCTCTAACCAACAGGCTACTCCCCCATTTTCAAATTTTGCCATATTCACCAAATTTTCTAATGTCATATTTTAAAATACTCTTTAGAAAAAGCTGAAAACACACCTAATGTTGCTCAGTTGCCCTCCTAGATCCCTAAAGTATTCCCTCTGGGCACTCTGGTACATTTTTGAATCTAATTTGAATGAACTAAAAGAAAGAAAAGCGTAAAAAAAACCTTTATCCCAATACCAGCTAAGGACCTATACCCAGCGGTGACACTTCCAGTCAACCAAACAGCATAAAGATGAAATAAGCCATGTGCCACAAACAATACAACAATGACTCTTCCAAAAGTAGGTGTGTTTGTGTGACACATAGACCCAGAGGCCTCCCGTTGCTTAACTGCGCTCTGTTGACTGGAGTCACATGACAGGGAATTCCACAACGGCTCTGCCAGATATTCACATCAGACCTGCAGATGAGGAAGCGCATGACAGAGAGAGAGGATGCATGCACTGATGACTGTCACATTGTTTGCCTGACATTTGCTCTCATTATACCTTTTGTTTATGTAGGCAATATAAAAAATACCCTCAGAGACAAGAATATGTATCTGGTATGTCAGTTTTCTATGTATCCTTCATGTGACAGAGGACAAGACCACTACTATGAAACAGCAATCATGCTGAGCCAATTGATCTTTTCCTGTTAAATAAAGGGTTTGGACACAACCTTGACTCTTTATGATACAGGCTCAGCTTTCTGGAGTTCCCAGTCCCTTTTTAGACATCTTCAAAGAATAAATACCTGGGATTCAACTTGAAAAATCAGTATAAGGTACTATAGGAGGTCAGGATTTAAATAGGATACCTGAAGGAAAGCAGTTAGAAGCATACAGAAGACAGGTTGATGGATGGTTCTGAAAGATAATTAGTTAATTAAGTCTGAAATCAAAAACCCTTTCCTACTCTACTTCCTTTTATCAGTTATCCAGCCCTAGAAGCAAGAAAGGCTGACGAGAAAGAAACGTCCAGGTTGATCTGCGTACCTCTCTCCCTGCATTACTCCCAAGTTCTGCTCCACACATGAATAATTCGCAAGGGCTGGTCCAAACACCCCCAAATGCCTGCAGCATTTCTGTAGCGTTGGAAGCAAATCCTCTGCAGTATTACATAACTTCAATTATTACCAGGGGCCAAACCGAATCAACATGTCCCTGATTGCCTACTACTATGACTGCCACAGCTGCTGACACACATTTCAGCCTGACTGGAGTGTAAATCAGCCTCTCTCTCTCTCTCTCTAGTGTGGCTTTACTATTGCCTTTTTTATTCTCCCTGTGGAATCAGTAGAGATTTAACTTAATTGTGTAAATCAGTTGTGATGGCATGAATAAAGTTGCAGGTAGGAACCAGAGAGGGAACCTTCAAGGACTCCTGGAGGTCCTGGCTTGAGAAGTCCTTCTGCTGAATGGAAGTATTACAGTTAGACTCAAAATGTTGCTGTTATCAGATAAGTGACTAGTCACAGTCACATGGTGTATATCTCTATGTGCAGATGATAAAAGAAAAAAAAGGCACACTATGTGGTATTTCCTCCGTCATGTCACGCATATTTGCGGTGGACCTTTACTATGAACAGAAAACGTCAGAAACCATAAAAGAGCAAAGAACAAACGGGCTGTTAGTGAAATAAGCAGTGGAACCAGCACCCAGTCCGCCTCTCTTCCTCTTAAAGCCTGTCAGCTCACTGCGGAGCGGACAGGCGGGCGGGTTTCACCGCACTCACCTCTGGAAGATATTCCACAGAAAGCTCTGGTCCGCAGCAGCGTTGGTGTGCGGGGCGCCTCTGTAGGGGCTGTGATACGCCATCTTTACCAGAAAGCTCTGTTACTACAATTCAATAAAACACACAACTACGAACCACAGCAGGATAAGAGCAGAGCGATCGCTTCCTTCTGCTGTAGTTTCTCTTCTTCCTCTCAATCAGACACAGAACTCATAGCGGATCCCCTCCCGCACAGGGGCGTGGCCAATCATTCACTGCTGCCGTATGACGTCACGCCGTACGTCTTTTTCTGTGAAGTAAAAATAGAAAACTGTGAATAGTTTTTTCCATTTTGCTATAAGTTAATGGACAATAGGATGAGACAGCATGACTCGCATCAGCCGCTTCTTTTTATAAAGATATGTTGATGTAGAGCTAGGAGAGGCTACGGAAGAGGATTAGGGCCACTGAAAAAAAAAAAAAAGTTAATTGATTTTTCAGTTTAATATGGGAAAAAACTCAGAATTCTGAGAAAAAAAGTCAGACTTCTGAGGTTAAAGTTAGAATTCTGAAAAAAAAGTGAGGATCCTAAGGTTAAAGTCAGAATTCTGACAAAAAAAGTCAGAATACTGAGGTTAAAGTCAGAATTCTGGGGTTAAAGTCAGAATTATGCGGAAAAAAGTCAGAATTCTAAGAAAAAAGTCAGAAGTTTGAGAACAAAGTCAGAATTCTAAGATTAAAGTCAGAATTCTTAGAACAAAAATCTGAATTCTGAGATTAAAGTCAGAATTCTGAGAAAAAAAATTCAGAATTCTGGGGTTAAAGTCAGAATTCTTAGGTTAAAGTCAGAATTCTGACATTAAAGTCTGAATTTTGAGGTTAAAGTCAGAATTCTGACAAAAGAAAGCAGGACAAGACCATGACACTACCAGCACTGTGTTTTACTATTTAGCATGGCACAGGGTTTTCTATTTAGCAAGCTGTTTGCCGAATATAACGGCACACACTAAGTTCCCATTTAGTTCTGTATTGTTTTCTTTAAAGGGTTTTTTAAATCTAATTATGCTGTCTTACATTTGGGAAAAGAGCTTTTATGTTTATGGTTGTGGAACTTTCCTACTTGATTTCCTTCTTGCCCAGTTTCTGTGTTGAAACATAAACACTGACCTTAACTGCAGCAAGGGGAAACCTGGGGCCTGTTTCAGAAAGGAGGTTAAGTG
>NW_015151241.1:122761-124454 GCF_000732505.1 Cyprinodon variegatus | reverse complement strand
AAAAGGTGGCCCCGTCCAGGAAACACACACCCGGGCAGACGAGCTCAGAGCCAAATAGAAATAATAATCCAACTATTTGTCCTTATTTTTGTGGCATTTTTATGCTGAAGTTCTTTACAGGTGGTGTAGGATTTGTAGGTCAGTGGTTCTACGTGTCAATACATCAGGTGATTTCAGAAAGGTACAAGATTCTGTAAAATTACTACCAAAAATTGAATTTGTACTTGCAAATATTTAAATATTTTTAAACATCAGAGTCACTTTAAACATGAGTATTTCAGTACTTTAACTTAAGTAGATTTTTGATTGAGTAACTTTTCTTGTAGTTGAGTAGGATTTGATTATAAGTACCAGTACTTTTACTTGAGTACTACAGTTGTGTACTTCACCCACCACTTGTTGAAAGGGGTCAAAAGTAGGTGGATATGACAAGTCATTCTGTTTTCTGTCATTTTATTGGTCATCAAACAACAAAAAAGTAAAATTGTAACAATTTTCCTATAAAATGTTTAGATTGGGATCATGAGAGCACATTAGAAAAAATATGAAATAGTCCTGGAAGAGTTTATATCTCCTGAAGACAATGCATGGATGTTCTGGGAAAGCATTTATTAGCCCCCTCTAAAATGTACAAACATCAATCCCTCACTAATATTGTGCATTGAGGCTCAGTGTCCTGGGAACAGTATAGAAATACAGTGCTTAATATCATTTTCTTTCAAGCAGAGGAAACCTGAAGTCTGCTACATGTGTTTTTTTTTTCTGTTAACCAGTTTATCTTTTAAAAAACTTTAACATTATATTTTGTTTATTCATCTTTCAAAAACGTAAAATAAACGATAACGTTTATCTTAAAGTAGCTTTTGAACATGTCTCCTCTTTAAGTCTGTGTTTAATAAGTCGTCAGTTTCTAAATTCAGTAGCCTACCATATGTAGCATGTACCATAGTAAGGTACAAATGTTCAAAAAAAAAAAAATAGGAGTTAAGCTTTATTTTAATCACATCCTGAGCTGTTCTTTAAAAAAAAATTTGAAGAAAAAGTAAACATTCTAATTTCCTGTTTTCCTGAACGCACCACTATTGTTTATTTTCAAACAGACTCCATCCAGTGATCTGATTGGTCGGTTCCGACCCGTTCGCGAGTAAATATTCAGCGCGTAAAATCCCCTTTTTCAAAAAAACTATCATTATCGGTAAATCTTTTGATTTGGAAAGTTAATTTCTTACAAGATGTTTTACTACCCAAACGTTCTCCATCGCCATTCTGGATGTTTTTCAACAATTTGGTAAGTTAAACAACTCTGATTGTTAACTTGTAACAAAGAAAGGGAAAATATTGAGCTCACAAGAATAATAGCAGCTTTTGATCTTCGTGCAATTCTTTGCGATCTCTTTGATGATTAATTGTTTATTTTTTTTGGTGTGTTGTTTTGAAATGCTGTCTATGTTTTGGCTATCAGGTTAGCAGCTACCACACGCAACCGTGTTTCTCGCAGGGAGTGGCTGGGTGTCAATGTGAAGCTGACATGGTAAGAATGAAACTTCAAAAAATATATTTTAATAATACAAACTATAAAACAATCCCATGATTACCAGACGGAGCGGCCATATTAGTTTAGACCAAGCTGCTGTTCAGAAAAAATACAATTAATTGAGGCTAACCCTGCTGTATGACTTTAGACATTCTGAAT
>NW_015151241.1:119355-122082 GCF_000732505.1 Cyprinodon variegatus | reverse complement strand
AAAAAAAACTTTAATTAGAGACAACATAAATTTACCATTCAATACAATTTGATAAAAAAAAAAGTCTTGAAAATTACAAAAATAAACAAGAATTAACATAAAAAAATACTTGATAATTTTACTCTCTTTGTAAATCACATTACAACTAAGATTCTTCTATATATCAATCCATTAAAATACTGAATAATAATAATATACTATAAATATAGTGTTATAATATATTAATATTGCTTCTATTAATATCTAATTGCAAAATATATAGCTTTATATATTACATCCAGTTTCAGTTCAGTTTAATTAGTTTTTAATAAGAATAAATATGTGTAATCTAACTGAAAGGTCATTTTAAAATTAGTTTTGTTCTTTTAAGGGGTTTTATGATGTAAGAGATTATTGTAATATTATCTTTAACTTGTCTTACATGTGATTAAAATTAGATTAAAGGCGCCTCATATTCATTCAGACAGCAGCTGTTTGGACTATGGTCTGACCCAAGATGGCGGCCCTGTAGACACGTCGGCCTTGCCGTCGGCAGGGTCTAATCACTCGTCTACGTATTAATGTCTATGTAATCGCCTATCTAAGCCAATAGTTGCCATCTGTCTGCATTGTTTTTTTGTTTTTTTTTTACAAATATCCACAATTGTCTAAAGGAATTCACACATTTGTACTTTTTAAAACTCCAACGAACAGAAATCCTTTACAAATACTTTGTGTTGGTTTATTAAATTAAACCCCAATGAAATATATTGAATGTTTTGTTTGTAAAATGACAAAACCATGAACAAATTGAGAGTCTTTGTATTTAGTGTAGGAAATCATTTCTCTCTTCTTGTGTTTGTCGTTTACAGCAGAGACATCTTGGACTATGTTCTGGGACAGGTCCCCCCCCCTCAGCCCCACCAGCCCAGGCCTCGCTTCTCCCTCTACCTGTCGTCTCAGCTGCAGTACGGCGTGGTCGTCGTCTACCACAAGCAGTGCAGCTTCCTGTTGGGTAAGATCAAATCTGCGCTGCTCACCTTTACTCATCCTTTCAGTTACCTTTCATTGATTTGTGAGGAAATGCAGGTTTTTCGTATCAGGGAATCCTCTGGTGTGAAACATACACCGTGCTGCCATCACACCGTCTCTCTAACCCTGATATGGTGAAAAGCATGAGCCAATATGATGCTTATGAAACCTGTAACCTTTATGTTTGTGGTTTTCCAGAGGAGGTTCAGCAATGTATCGGCCGCTGGCTCCGTTCTAAGCAACGTGCTCAAATCGACCTAGCTGAATCTGACAGGTAAACGCCAACCCTGGGCCCACAGGAGGAAGTAAAGAGCAGACTTGGAGTGTTTTGCTAAGGTGGTGATGAATGATCTGAGCTCCTCGTGCGAGATACTCCATAAATATTTTATGAGCCGCAGTATGGAACGGAGGCAGCATGTGATCCTTCACGACTGCCCCACATAACTCATCCGTTTTATTTCCAAATGTTCTGGAGGTGAATTTTACACCACGCACTCCTTATAGTGTCGTGGATCCATTAAAACCCGCTGTCTGGAAAAAACGCAGCAGGGAGATAAATGTCTGTTTTCTGACAGGATGGCTCTGGATGTTCCTGATGACCTGAACCTGATGGAAAAAGCTGAGGGAGCTCAGGACCCTTTCTTTGGTCGGATGGCATCTCACCAGCTGCCCAGCCCCGATAAGCTGGTGGTGGTACGTTCAAAAACACACAGCACTAATGTTTATGCTATTTTACAGAGCCAGTTTGCTCTGGTTGTAACGAAGCATACAGAATAAACACTCAGTTGCTCCTCCGATGAATGTTTAGTGTGTAAATACTGGCAGGTTGGGTGGAGAGCTTTACATTTGCATTCGGATAGTTTTCACACCCTTCAACTACATTATAACATAAATAATAGACATAAATAAGGGGTAAAAGAACATTTTTCAAATAAAAGATCTGAAAAGTGTGACCTGCACGTGTATTAACCCCCCTCTACTCTTGACCTGCCGTTTTTTGTTATTCTCTGTGTTTATTCAGATTTTCTGTTAAGAGTTTAAAGGATTTAGAAGAAAATAATTGATCAAACAGCAACATGAAGACGGAGGACGGAGCTGTAAACTCAATCCATCAACCAGAAATAGATCTAATCTACATAGACAGGGGCGTCTATTTAACCTGGGAGAGAACAATGTAGATACCAGGTGGTGGCAGCGTTATGGTGTGGAGATGCTTCTCTGCAGGGTCAGAATGATGGAAAAATGGATGTAGATAAATACAGTAACCATTATTTTATCAGGCAGTGATGGAGAGCATCATCGGGTTCTGGATGATGGTGTGGGTCAGCAGTATCTCCATACAGTCCAAATCAAAATTGCAGCTCCTGATACAGACTGCTGAAGGTGATGGGGAGAACTGAAAAGCTCTGCTTTCAGTCCATCTATGAGCCATCTGTACTGCTGGACCCGTCCCACATCCTTTATAAGGAATATGAGCTCCTGGCTTCTGGCAGAAGGTTCAGAATCCCAGAAACCAAACCGCTTTAAATGCCCCTTTATACCCACCTCCATCAAAATTAGAGATGCACGATATTGGGATTTTGGCCGATATGCCGATATTTTAAAACTCATGTAGCCGATAACCGATATCAATACTGATGTTAAAGCTGGACAAAAATAAGTAGTCATTGAAAATAGCAGTTTTGTTATCCATTTCTGACACTTTGAAAAATAATA
>NW_015151241.1:116500-118360 GCF_000732505.1 Cyprinodon variegatus | reverse complement strand
ATTCTTTCTAATGGCATTGGGGAAGAAGCTGCTCTGGAATCTGCTGGACCTGCATCAGATGCTTGGAGGCCTCTTCTCCCCGCTGCCCTCTGGGAAGCCTCCGATGCAGGTCCAGCTTCTTCCCCACTGCCATTAGACAGCTGATTGTTTAATTAAACGACAAAGAACAAAAAAAGTGCTGAATGTTGGAAAACTGTAAATCATATCTCAGTATTGTGTTTATATTTGATCACTGCTGCACTTTAAGAAATGTTAATGCCTTCAGAACCGTACTGAATGAAATTTCAAATGAGAATAAAGTTTGTCTAAGTCGATTACTATGCACTGCACATTTGGGAACCATGACAACATGAGGAGTATAATCTATTCTAACTCCGGTGGGAAGATAGTTTACGAAGATGAACCAGTTTTTTTTGTAACTCTAGTTAAAAGTTTGTTCCCTAAATCTGAATACAGTCATAACCTGACTGTATCCCATTATACCTTTGGAATAAACTCAGAAACCTCTTTAAAAGGGAATTTGTTTGTGTTCAGAATGTTATGTAATAAAAGCAACAGAAACCAAAACTTTTGTTGTTCCTTAAACTTGCAGCTCTGAATATAAAACAGAAATCTATTCAGATGCTGCAGGAACACATCTAGAATATTCTCACTCTCTTTCCCATGCCCTGTGTGCACTATGGCCGCACCCATAGAGCCCATAGTGCAGCCAGTTACTGCTCCTACTCAGTCTAAGGTGTAAAGGTGGTGTCATGGCTGAACTTTGTCCTTTTTTTCTTGTAATCTTTCAGAAAAACAGTCACTACCTCATTATTCAACACTCCACCATGTAAACAGCACAGAGCTTCAAAGACCTGAGCTGACTTTGATTTTAGGGGAACATGAACTGCAACCAGAATCAACTCTCTGACTTTAAGTCAAACTAAAAACATCTTTGACCCAAACTGTTGTGTTTAGAGCAAAGATGCTGATTAGATGATCAATGCGGCCATCAGTGTCCTAGAATAAAACCTCAGCATGGTTTTAGAGGCTGAGCTTCATTGAGTAAGGTTTTGCAATTGTACAAACCGCTTCTGATTTATATTTGATACACATCTGTTTTTTATTCATTTATGCAGGCAGAGTTTGAGTATGAAAGTTTGCAGCATTCCTTGGTTTGCAGCCCCAACATCAAACTGAATCATGAAGGTGAGTTTTACCTTTTATCTCAGACAGTCAGGAAAACATGAGGAGCTTTAGCTGAGACTACACTGCAAAAATGATCTAAAAATGATAAACATTTCTTTAAAAGACTGTGTTTACCCTTAATTGAGTAGTTAAATAAGATAATTTGCCAATGGAATTAGTATTTTCATCCTTAAATAAGATAATTAGACATTAGTCACTTGAAATAAGAGACTGCAGTTGTTTTTTCCTATTTTAAATGAAAATATTTTCATTCTCACTTACCTGCCCATTTAAAAGAATCACTTATTTAAAACAAATTTTACTTAGATTAGATGTTTTCAATGTAGAGTTACAACTAACCTTAGTCCTTCATAAAGAAACACTTTCTGACCTGCAAATGATAGATCTGTTAAAACTCTAGATGTAATCTAATCTATTATTGCAGTTGCAAAATAGTGTTCAAAGTTAAAAATGTATCTTTGAATCCAAAGATATTTAAAAGAAAAAATGTTTGGAAAAATTCTTTTATACAAAATCAGAGATGCCACCTACTGCTGCTAAAACATCTTCTAGTGATGATAACTGGACAATTTTGTTCTATAAAGTTAATATTTTATTTTATACAAAAGTAGGTTCTGGGCGTGCAGGTGTCGCAGTGGTTAGTGCGCACGACACATGTACGGAGGCCTTAGT
>NW_015151241.1:107370-116038 GCF_000732505.1 Cyprinodon variegatus | reverse complement strand
TAATCTCAACCCTTAGAGCTGCACCAAGAGGAATTATATATATTTTTCTTTGTTAAATTGTTGCCTTCTGGCGAATTTTCAATGTACGGCTTAAAAAAAAAAGCTTATTTCAGTTTGTAGAGTGGGCTTCAGATGAGCTATAACTGGTGGTGCATATGTTTGGCCTATAAATGAGTCTGCATCCGATAACAACATCTCTTTTCACTACCAGAGCTGATTCATGCATCATCCCCCTTCCTGTGTGACAGCTCTGTTTTGTTTTCGGACCTCATGGTTCTGCTTGTCCCTAACTAGATCTCAGCCTGCCTGCGGCCGCCATCACGCTAACGGAGAAGGAGCAGTTTGTCATCAACGCTGCTGAGGTAAACACTCTGTCAGGGTTCGGCTTCAGGAACAACCCCAGTCATCATTTTTAAAGGCAGCAGGCGTCCCCATGAATCAGACGTCCACGTTTAACGCATGTAGATTCTCGCTGTGTTATCCCATGACGGGAAATGTCCTTCACATCATGTTCAGTTCAGGACATAAGGATTCATTTCATGCAGGGAAATTGATGGCAAACTTTAAATACATTTAATGGGGCGTCAGTTTGGCCTCTCTGCGGTGCGTAACAGCAGGCAGATCAGGATGCTGTGATTAACAGACTGTAGATGGTGGTACCTCAGCTCTGCCTCCTCATTCTGTCACTCAGAGGCAGATAATGTTCGTCCTGAAGCGTCCTCAGCTGATGAAGTTCATTTTGCCTTAATGAGATCTGACTTAATTAAATCAGGCTGCACTCAAACTGACAAGTTGTTCCTGCCTTTCCTCCAGCTTTATTTTTGCAGGAAACACATGGTGACGTATTATCACGTTTTAATCTTTATTGTTTTTTTTTTTTGTGGCAGGACTTTGCAGGACCTGACCTTCCTGAGGTCACGGCTAGAGAAATCCAGCTGCTGATGGATCAGCCCGATCACTTCAGACGAGGTTTGCGTCCGTAAGGCAGAGGCGATCGAACCATGAAGGCTTTTCGTTTCTGCAGGAAGCTGCTGTGAAATACTATTTCTTTAAAGAAGTCAGACGGTTATTGATCCTTCAGGTTGTTTCTGGTGCTTCATTTCATTGGAATCTAAAAGAAAACCTGCTTTTATCGCAGGTGTTGCCTTGAAAAACATGCTTGATTACAGTGTTGTTACAGGTAGATATTTGGCCTTGTTCACAAGCAGCTTTTTTTTTTCCTTTTCTTTAACTTTTTACTACTTCTACTTTTTACTCAGCTTTAAAACTTCCAATAGAAAAACAGAATTTGCAGTATACAAATAAAGATGGATTAAATCGATTATCCTTATAAACATGCACACATTTAGCAACCCATCTTTAGTGTTCTGGCTAAAAAGTAACCCCAAAGTCCAAAGCTTCGATTTAAAAGCGCTAGAACATCTCATCGTAGTTTTTTATGTAAGCTAAGTTCCATATTTTGAAGAGCCTAAGGTCTTTTCTTAACTTACCGCTGCAAACTGACACACAGATGGTTGAAGAGAGGTGACTTTACTCTTTCCTTAACTACAAAATTAGGGCTGAAGATACTGTAGAACGTTTTTTTCCCCCAACATGTGGTACAATATAAAGACATATAAAGTTATATAGATAACAATGTACCTTTAACATATAAACATAATTGGGCTAGAACAAACCCCAATATACCCACATTATATACTCCCATACAGAATACAAAAAAAAAAAAAGATAATAATAATTAAATAAATAAATACAAACAGGGATCAAGCCAGGTGAACATAATGAGAGGTGGAAAGAAGACAAATAATTAAAGTAAAAAGAACCACAGTATTAAAACCATGTTAATGTTTTCCACAATCACTATGGGCACCCAAAAAAAAAAAGTTTTCCTCAGGTGTCATGGGACACTGCTGTTGATGTGTCAGACAAACTAAAATCAAGACAGAAGATAAAAGAAGAGCAAAAAAAAAGATATTGCTAAGAATAATACATAACAGCTACATACATTTCCCCTCATCAGTCGGGGATAGTGAGTAAATTAATCTTTCTAAGGACTTTCAATAAGGGGCTCCACAAACCCAGAAATCTTGCAGAAGAGCCTCTTAAAGTATACAGATTTTCAAGTTTAATAAAATACCGTGTATCTCTGAGCCAGTGATCGTATGATGGAGGTAAAAAAAAAAAAAAGATAGAAAGTTGACAAAAACTAAAGCCATTAATCTGACTGTAGCCTGACTAATTAACTGCTGCTGATTATCTACCAATAAAGTAGCTTAAATTTGTTTCTCTAAGTGGGGGTTACGCCCTCTAAAGGAGATTGCATGTAATTTCATGGGGAGACTGGTAGAAAGAAATGAACTTTTATAGGTTTAAAAAATGTATTGATAGCAATGATGGACTTTGTTACACATTAAAAGCTAGAGCTAAAATATTTACCCTTTGGGGATTTTGATTTGTTGATTTAAAGGCGGTTGTTGGTTAATTTATTGCTAGATTTAGTTTATTGCAATTTACTTTTCTTTGTTCAGCTTTTAAAAAGGGGAAACACTTGAGTTACGAAACCGCTGTTTTAATTTAAAGGGAATAAAACTGAGTAATTAGCAGAGTTTACTAAAGTATACTTTAGTAAACTTAAAAATGTCCCAATTTAGTATACTTTAGGTTTACTACTTTTTGCTAAGTTAAGTAACCACACTTTTACTCAAGTAAGAGCAGAAATACTCCGGAGAATAAAAATAAAATGTATAATAAAGAAAAAACTCCTAAAATTACATTTAATTTTAGAATTTACTCAAATGTAACTAGTTACTCCCCACTTCTGGGGACGGATTAATGTCTTTCAGGAAGATACGAGTGAAAGTTTGAAAGTGTTTTGTGATCCTGTGAATTATAAAAAATTTAAAAAAATGTATTTCAGTCTAAATTTTCAGGCTTTTTATAGATCGGGATCCAAAACCTGCAATCTCGGAGCCTCTAACCCCGTTACTTCACGTCCATTGGTTCCTTTTCTCAGTAGAGCTTAATTTAAGGTCTTATCTATGCACAATAATGTTTATTAGGGAACATAAAGGTGCTTTCTGTATGGTTACAGCAACATAAACAAACTCATCTGTGCTTTCATGTTTGTTTCTTTAAACATCTAAAAGGAAGGAATAATTTAATAAAACTAAAGTTGCTCCAATCAGCTTTAAGATAGCTGTTTGATTTTAAACTCTGATCTCCCTATGAACCAAGTGAAGCAACTATATTGCTTTTAATTTTCTTTTTTCTGTTGTTTTTTTTTTTTTTAAATCTGTTTAACAGAGGAGGAGGAGGAAGAGGGGGCTAATGAGAGGACCAGGGATCAAGTGGCATCTTCCTGCGACCTCCAGTGAGCCAGGTTCAAACTGAAGAGGGAAGTCGGTCCATATGAGCCATCTCCTCATGTGTGTTTCTGTTTCCAGGCTGAAGGAGACGATGCTGGGGACGGAGCAGGACAGCATGTGGATGCTGGACCAGGAGGCGGGGGGATCTGTGGAGGTTCCTCTGGCAACCATAGCCAATGAGAGGACGCCGGAGTGTGTAGCCATGCCATCGGAGAGTCTAGAAGAGAGTCTCTGTGAGGAGGTCAGGCAGGATTCCCAATCAGCCTATCTACTGAATCCTCACATGTCTAAAAATAAAAACATGAAATTCCAAGATGCAGGAGGCAATGCTGACTGACTGGTTCTGACTGCAACAGAAGCCTTTACTTTTTTGAGGAGACAATAGGAAGCATGTCAGTGTGTGATTTTTACAGCATTAGGCTTTAGAGGTTGTTTTTTTTCTTCCATCAGGTGGCTGATCGTCCTCCGAGGAAGCAGAGCGGTAGGCGCCGGCGGCAGCTGGTCTTTGTGGACCCTGAGGTCCAGATCTCAGACAAAGAAATGCAGAAGCAGATTGAAAACCCCCTGATTGAAACTAAGAACATGGTACGTTACATAGAAACAGTAAAATTATTTATTTATAGATTTGAAATGCCGGGGTGCGTTACAGGCTGATTTGGATGACAGAAGGTTCAAACATGCAGTTAAAGACGAAACAAGCTGCAAAAACCTGTGAACACAGAACACACAGGCACAAAAAACATTTCAAAGGAATAATTCAATTCAATTTATTTCTATTGCGCCAATTCACAACACGTCATCTCAAGACACGTTACAGTTCACCAGATCATACAGTCAAATTGATTCAACTTTTTCCTACCTAAGGAAAACCAGTTGATTGCAGTGACCTGAGGGCAATCCCTCACTCTAAGCATGCTTGTAGCGACAGTGGAGAGAAAAAACTCCCTTTTATCAGGAAGAAANCATACAGTCAAATTGATTCAAAGTTTTCTATCTAAGGAAAACCAGTTGATTGCATAGATTCATTGACTCTGATCTAATCCCTCACACTAAGCATGCTTGTAGTGACAGTGGAGAGGAAAAACTCCCTTTTATCAGGAAGAAACCTCCAGCAGAACCAGGCTCAGTGTGAGCGGCCATCTGCCGAGGCCGACTGGGGTTCAAGGAGACAGAAGCAGAGATACAAAAACAAGCAAAGATAAAAAAGCAGTAAAGTTCTATAATCTACAGAACAAATGCAAGCAGAAATGCAGCAGCCACAAATAGAATACTGCAATCATAAAGAGAAATGATGCAAATTGTGGGGGGAAAAAACAAACCAGTCCCCACATTAAACGGAAGTGCCTCAGAACACTAGAGGGAGCCAAACAAGGAACAAACCAAAGAAGAGGTCTGATGCACTCAGGACAAAAAAATAATAATTAGCAAACTATGAAGAGTAAAGTAAAGCCGAAGGCCTCTCAGGCTGAACCGTGTTGGCATGTTTTTAAATCACATCAGCCATGTACCAATAAAGGCTTTTAAATAACTCCTCCTGAGTTCCTTAGACCTCTTCTAAATGATCAACTTTGATCCTTCACTGAAGAGGACCAGAGAAACCTCTTCAAAAGGAACAAAGCATATCAGACCAGACCCTTCATACAAACAGGAAGTCAAACTTTTATGCCTTTCTCCAACTTCCTTTTTTAACAAGGAAGTTCCAGGAAGAAAGGAGATGTTTATTATTTTAAATTTCACTCTCAAACACATAGACTGTGTCCGAATGTCCGGCCTAATCACTCTGTAGTGATTAGGCCTTTTTTAAACGAGTGTATGATCGTCTAATGGATGAAAAAGTAGTGGACTCAAAATTTCCCAAATTGCACCTTTAAAAATAGTGATCATCCATGGCCACTAGACAAGCAGATATACCCCATAATGCTTTGCAAGGAGAGCTCTCCTCACATAGCATTATAGGATTTGTTGTCACATCAGTACGTTGTTGCCGTAGGCCGAAGCTACCCGACAGGAGCGACAAATTAGATGCAGGGAGGCGGAGTCAAGTGATCAATGGGGAGCAAAAAGTAGTCTAGCAGTATTATAATCATTTCTCTATATATAACATTCTGGTCTGATATTTGTTCTTTTGACTCCCTCTTGTGGTCTGGAGGACTTTGATTTTGTGTTGTGAGTTTGCTGCTGTTTGCATCATTTTTATTCTCTGAGGAATTTTGTGTTTGCTGCATTTTTTTGTCTGCATTTGTCTTTTTGATTGCAGGTTTCTGCTTCCATCTTTAGCTATTGCAGCATTTTTCTGTTGCAATTGTTTTTTGTGTTGCTGTGCTTTGGAGTTTGCATGACACACGTGTTTGCAGCTTGTTTCATTTTTTGCAGCACATTTTAAACCTGTCAGCCAATGTACAGAATAACGCAGTAAATCTGCTGTTTCTTTCATCAGGAGGCAGGATTGTGTTTGCTTTATGGTTTCCGGAGCATAATGAATAGGAACTGCCAATCACCCAGAAGGTTTAAAAATGCTGTAAAATCTAGAAGTGTGATTCTGTAAATGTATTTGTTAGACTTCATCAGCTGAATGTATAACCACTGATGCTCTCTGAAATAGATGGCTGGATCCTGAGTCACCGCTCCAGTGTAATCAGGGTCTGTCTATCGGATTCTCCAGGGTCTCAGTTAATTAAGCTTCGCTTTCTTTCCTTTGCCTTTAAACCCTCTGAAGTAGAGCTCATTGATTTCTGGGTGTCTTTTTTTCTTCTGTTCTTTTCATTCTTTCAAAGAGCTTTGATTTACTTCTTACTTTCAACCCTTTTGTGTGTTAAAAAAAAAAAAAACTAAACCTGGAGATGATATCTTGTTCTTTGTGTCAGATGGAGACGATGATATTACTCCCTGCTCTGACCCAGATGGCCTCCTCTGCTCAGCTCTTCAGCGCCCCCTGTGGATGTCAGTAATATCTTCCCATTCAAAACACATGAAAACACACTGCAAGTTTTAACCTGGATAAACTAAAAATAAAAAAGCAGAATAGAAGCCATTTATAGGAGATACAGTAGATTGACTTAATCAAAGAGAAATTACTGGTCTAGTCAAAGTTCAGACAAACCATCATGCTTTTCTGCATTTGGTCTGTATCCATGCTCTGTGTGAACTCGGAAACTCCCCTATGTAACTAAAGATGGTCTGATCCATCGCTGAATGAGTCATGTGACCCTTAGTGGCGCTTTCCAGTGGTTTGAGGTTCCTTTAAACATGAGAGCTAACTAGGCTAGAAGTTGTTGTCCCGCATCAAAACAGAAATGACCTGTTGAGACATATTTATGGTTCTCTGATGTAGGATTTCATCTACAAGATGAACCAATGACGTAGCTTATTAATCTGCTACCTCCAAAGTCATCAGACACAGAAGAAGATTGTTTCATTTTACTGGGTTTTTTTCTGGTGGGCATAGATTAATTTCTTAAATCTAGATTAATCTCACTGTAATCTAGGAATTAATCTAGATTAAAATTGCTAATTTGAATTCTGCCAAAGGCATTCATGATTATTGTGCTACCTGAAGAATTTTAAAGAAAAGGTTTACTTTTCTATGTTTGCAAAATCACATGTAATTTCGTCTTCTTAAGATATTGATAAAGTTAAAAATACTTTTTTTTGCTAATTTGTTACCGTGTTTCTGCTGCAAAAAATAGTTAAAGATGTACTTTTTTAACAATATAGTGTCTCCAAAAATCTGACACACGCATTGCCATGATCAACTTCTCATCTTTCACCACTTTCGAGGTGGCATGCTGTGTGGACAGTGTTGTTTTGGTTGACGATGATGAAATAATTTTATTTATGCTCCTTTTTTTTATGACGATAACTAAAACTGATGAGCTTAACATGGATCTTTGATGACTAAAAAATGACTAGTCATAGGTTTGAGTTTTCGTCAGCGAGACTAAATAGAAATTAGCGGTTGGTCGGACAATAAAATACACCATTGTAATCTGTTGGTAAAGCTAAGCAGTATCGGTTGTACTCCTGCGGCCTGTTTGGTGACGCACTCCACCTGCCGTGCAGCGCTACATGTTCTGCATGACCACAGATGGATCATGGCAGCAGCGGCAGGGGAGAACCCGGTTTGTCAGTGCTGCGCACGCTGAAATCTCACAAACTCTGATCTTCCAGCTGTTTTTGTGCAGAAATGCGTCTCTGAGCACGCAAAGCTCTGAGTCTGTGCTTTATGCGCCACACTGGTTCACTCAGCAGTATGGCTCTTCCATCACTACTGAATAAACTATATGTGACTGATCATCCTCTTCCAAGCATAAAAAAATCTTTTAGTCTAACCATTAAGATTTTATTTCTGCCAGTTTACAAGAGGTGATGCAAACCTTTAACTTCTACCAAAAGGAATCCCTAAATTGTATCCAAACCAAATATTTCATTGGATACTGTTTATTTTTCGACAAAGACCGAGGTGAAAAGGTACATAGATCTTTGAATATTTCTCCCTCATTGTTCTCATTTCTATCTATTTAAATATGATATAAATGTTTCCTAATTGTCATTAAAACATTTTTTATGTTTCCTTGAAATATTTCAACATTTTAGTTAGCATATTCATTCAATTTAGGTCTGGATTGCCATGACATTACAAGGCAATTATGGAGGTTATCTCTGTATTTGTTTTATTTTTTTATATCAAACCCTGTGAATTTAAATCTATGTCTAGAACCATTACTTTATTGTACATTTTGTCAGCTTGTCTGTCTGCTATATTTAACCAATATGTCTTGAACTAGATCTGCTAGTTCAGGAAACAAGGAGCATTTGAAGTCTAAGATTGAGAAGCAGTGAATGAATGCTATCTGAAACATGTTTCCTACATCATGGACCTGAGAGTTTGTCAAAGGATGAGCAGGAAACGTCCTACTGAAGAGAAACATTCTATTATGCATCTTTCTGGACTTCTCATACCATAAAGAACTGAAAACCTTCCAATGTGACGACATTCAGAACTAACTTACTGCAGAGAGGCCCAGCTTTCCTCTACAGCTAAATCACCAGCAATCAGCTGCTAAAGATGAAACCAACAGTTTTATAACCGCTTTAGGAGATCTTCACTATTTACAGAAGGTCAGGGTTGGTAGGCTTGCTTTCGTCCCTAAAAAGATGACTTTTTTTGTTTTTTAAATCATTTAGTATTGACCAAATCTTTGTTTTATTATCTGGAACAACAGATAAACAACAACAAAAAACAAGAAATCTTCGAATCTCACTACATCTGCATTTAACAAATAAATCAGATCAGTAGTATGGAG
>NW_015151241.1:105630-107105 GCF_000732505.1 Cyprinodon variegatus | reverse complement strand
TATTTATGTGGATGTTTAAATATTTTTGTCTGTTTTATTCTTCCTTTGTATTTTTTACCCTAGTTATTTCTTCGCCGCTATTTATTTCTGCATTTCTGCCTCATTATGCAAATGAGGAGGGGGTGTGTCCTAGAGAGTCAACTTCTGCTCATTGGTTGGTTAGTATTTTACTGCATCGGTCGAATCTACAGGTTTATTGTATTTTTTGTGGCAATTAATTGTATGCTTATTTATTTATTGAGCATTTATTTATTTCTGGATTTCTTTTTATATATGGCAGAGTCAGTCCTCCATACAGTAGGAGTATGTTTATTTAATAAACTATAAATACTATAATTTAATGTAATTACTTGGGCGTCTAAACGATGATAACAGTTGAATAATTGTTTTTGTATTGATTTTGGACACTTTTGTTCCTTAAAGGAGGAATCAAAGAGGCCTTAGTCCTTTTTCTGTTTTCTTAAACCAGGTTGCTTTGTGCCTCTGGCCGTAACAGGTGGAAAAATTGATTTTCACAAGAACAGCTTCTCATAATTTGCCCTAGATCCGTTTGAACAACTAGGTTAGCGTTAAAATAGCTGTTCAAAGCTTCAGGCGAAGAGCCACATCAGAAAAAGCTTTTCCTAAGACATCTGAGCGTGCAACCGAAAGTCTGCACCATTGTCCGCCCTAACCTTCCTCCTGACCCCTCTGCAGCGCTCCTCCACCCAAGCCTCCTGTCGCTATGGAAACAGCAGGCCTCCATCACCCCCCTGAACAAGAGCAATGAGATGAAGGGAGCAGAGGGGGTGTCGGAGCAAGACATGGAGACGCTGCGGATTGAGAGGAAGAGGAGGCTGTCACGCATAGAGGAGGTTGGTTGGATGTATTTTTTGGGGTGAAACAGGTGAACCTAGCTGGAAATGGATGATAGAAAACTGTGGGGAGGTGCAAACACTTTCATTAAACGGCGCTGGTTTATTAAAAGTTTTTGTGGGATTTAGCAAAACTCTGACTGCGTTAACTGAGCGTGTTCAGCTTCCTTCTTCCTCACTGACCTATGACCTTTCCTCACAGATGAGCAGCGAATCAGGACTTCAGACCACAGAGGGTTCCTGTGAGTGACCCAGGTTTCAGCAAATCAAACAGATCAGCGCGTACATTACAGCAGTGCTGCTTTGTGTGTAAACAGCTGCATTAGATCTGATGCTGGAAGTGTCCAAAGAAGGAAAGGCTGGAAGCGACGGCTTGACTCCCGTCAGCAGATGGTGGGTTTTCGATGAGCTGACAGATAGCTAGACAAAGAAGGAAGACGTCAGTGAGTTTGTGGGTGTTTCTTTAGGTCTCCACATGAGGATGTCCAGCCAGCGATGGAGCCCATCATGGAGGAGAACCTGGAGATGCCTCAGAGCGACACAGAGGGCCTGCTGAGGTGCCTCCTTACACCAACGCTTTGATAGGATTCCACCAGGATCGACGTTTGGAGTGTTGATTAT
>NW_015151241.1:97935-105525 GCF_000732505.1 Cyprinodon variegatus | reverse complement strand
ATTTTAATTTCAACATCACCAGCCGCAGCACTGTCTCTGTCGCCTTTCTCTGGTTGCGCCTCAGTCCGTATCCCCAGTGTAGGTACCAGATTGACTCGGGCTCCCAGATTGACTTGGGGGCCTGCGCCTTTTGATGACGTCACAATACATAATTGTTTTAATGTTTGCACAATTGCGCAAAACATTTTGATTGGTCTGGACAGCTTACTAAAGTAATTATAGCAGGGTGTAGGTTTTATTCGAAAGCGAGATTACGGTTTGTAAACGGACAATTTTTTACGAAGAAATTCTCCTTGGTCCCTGCGCCTTCCGATGACGTCACCGAATTCGCCATGGGCCTTGCGCCTCCCGATGACGTCACATTATGGCAACGCCTCTCAAACAAACTACATTTGGTCTGCATTTGTAACGACAATAAATAGAGACCGCGGGCGCAATGTAGTTTGTTTGAGTGGAGTTGCCATATAGTTACGAGTGGCGTTGCCATATTGTGACGGGCGGAGTTGCCATATTATGACGTCATCAAAAGGCGCAGGCCCCCGAGTCAATCTGGCAGCCCGAGTCAATCTGGTACCTACACCGGTCAGCATTTGGTGCATAGAACCAATGTGAGTGATCCATCGCCAAACCTGGAAGTTAGAAATCTAGCGCCCCTAGTGGTTAAAAGTTTCATAGCGTTGCTTTAACTGTCTGTGTGGAGCTTAGTTTCTCTGTTTTGTTTCATTTATTTTCAGTTCCATCGCCTCCGTCCAGCTGAAATATGGGATGGTCACCTTTCACTATTTGCTGCCCCCAGAGGCTGACCGCTTTACTGCAGCCTGCACTTTTAGCAAACTGTTGGGTGAGTAGAGCAGAAGCTACTATTCAGTACAAAGTAATCATGAAGAGATAGTAAAATCTGCCAACTATAAAAAGTAAAATTTGTTTTTTTTTTCCTCTTGCAGATCTGGTGTCGGATAAACAGGTGACTGCCGGTCAGCCTAAGCCCTACGGGAACATTAGCATAAAGCCAGCAGCAACCAGGGCAGCGCATTCATTCTGTCCTTAAATTAAACGTTATCAGTAGTTTGTCTGTTGCTCAAATTTGTGGTTTTTAAGCATTTTTAAAAGTTGGATGTTAAAAGAAATGCAGTTTTTCTATCTTTTAGAGTTTTAATGAATTTATACGTTTTTAATGTGTTGTTATGGTTCCATCTTGTATTTGTTCTGTTCCAGCTTTTGTAAAAAAAAACAAATATCACATTAAAAAAGATTTCAAGCTTAGCTTTGTTTCTTTTGTATCATTTATTCTTTCAGAATAAATTACTTATAAAGTCTGTGCAAATAAAGAAGGATATGTGAGGTCTGCAGATGCTGTCATTTTCATTTTGCAACATCTGTGCAGTTCCCGGTTGGAGGTAGTGTTCGCCATGTTGACCTTCTCTGCAGACCTGACTGATGCAGCCTGAACACACAGAGCTCAGACCTCTGCCAAGCAGCAAATTGTGCCCCATGTTTTGATCGATTACACGATTGCTAAAACGCCACATGATCTGGATCATTACCAAATTTTAATGGATTGTTCTTAAGCATGAGCCAACCCTCTGGTAAAAAAAATCCAGTAATCCTGCTAACAAACCAACAAGGCTCCATTTTATTGTGTTTTTGTCTTCACTATAATACTTCTGATGCTGAAGCTGTCAACAGTCACTGCTGCCATCCTCTGGTTTGGGGGGGAACTGCTTGTTCCCCCAAATGTTGAAGAACCCCGTTAAAAAATCTTGTTCTTGGATGAACAAATTAATTAATCCTTGGCATTAGACGAAGCTCTAGATAAAGAAAAAAAAAATTAAATCTGTCCATAAATTAATCTTCCTAATTATCAAACAGACATCTAAATTCATAACTTTCTTTGCAGAAAGTAATAATAGAAGTACAGAAGCTGACCAGCAGATCCCTGGTCTGATTGTTCCTGTTTTCCTTAGTTATCCATTTGTTGTCCTCTGGTGTCCTCCCTTCCTGTTTCTCTGTCCTGCCAAGCACCTGTTGCCAATTTCCTCGTCAGCTCTCTCTCTGTCTCTGTCCCCTTTAAAAGCCCTCCCTGTTCTGTTCCTGTTTGCTGGATCCTCATCAAACATCCCGTCTTGCTTCCTGTCTGTTATCTGCCTGCCCTGTCTCGTCTCTCCCTGACTTCTAGTTTGATTTATCCCTGATGTCTCCTTGGTTCAGGTTCGTTTGCTGTTTTTCTGTTGGACTCTGATTCCTTAACCTGACAACAGCCAGATGCATGTCTCGCTCCGCCCAGCTCCACTCACATATGTGAGCGGAGCTAGGCGGAGTGAGACATGCATCTGGCTGTTGTCAGGTTACTGATTCCTGCCCCTGGTTCAGTGAACCAGAATAAACAGGCTTTATTCACCTCTGCCTACTGGTCTCTGCGTTTGGGTCCTCCACACAAACACCGATCATGACACTGACCAGCAGTGACTGTGGAAGGTTTAACTTCCTGAATTGCAGTAGAAAGTGCAGAACTCGTCTGCTCAACAGTTTTATTCCCCGGACAGCTCTTTGTAGAGATAGTCTACTCTGACCTTTTCTAACATAGAAGGTATTCACAGATCAGTACTTCTATGCTTCTTTCTGTACGTCTTCCGTCTCCTTGAACCTCAGTCGGCCTCGGCAGATGGCCGCTCTCACTGAACTTGGTTCTGCTGGAGGTTTCTTCCATTAAAGGGTAGTTTTCCTCTCCACTGTCGCTACAAGCATGCTTGTAGAGTCAATGAGTCGATGCAATCAACTGGTTTTCTATAGAAAACGTAGAACTAATTTGCCTGTTGATCTGGCTGAATTGTCTCTGTAAAGTGCCTTGTGACATGTATAAATAAACTGAATTGAATTATCTGCTGTGCCTTCTTATCTGCGAGAACCAACTCTGGTCCCTAGAAATAGTTGTTCTGAGGGACCGAATGTTGGTGGTGTTCTTAGGAAATATGTAGATCAAATCGTTACCAACCTGGATGGAAGTCGTTTCTGTAAAGTTCATTTTAACAGGCGGATCCACTGAGGTAAAGTTATTTGTGTGCAGAGAAAAGAGGAGTGGGGAATGAACACATCCTTGTAAGACGCTGGTGTTAATGATTCTCGTGCAGAAGATGCTCCTCACCTTCACCTGCTGGTTAATCTGGAAGCTGGTGACAGGTAGAAGTTGGCACTGCCGTTGATGTTGCTAATGACTGAACTGACAACCAATCCTGGCCTGTGTTGGTTGGTGCAGGAAGAAGTGTAGACCCAATATTCCTTCATCGGCTGGACACATCTTCACCCATTAACAGCATCTGTAACGCAAAACATTTCTAAACTCCTTATTGGATGAAAGTGGAATGCGTTTAAAATGTGACCTCATGCGTTAATAACTACAGATGAGGTGATTACATGTTTCATAAACCGGCTACCAGCACTGTTTTTGTCGCACCTCAGTGCAACTGAGGCCTAAGCTGATGTCAGCGCTGCAGTGGTGGAACAGAAACCCTCATTGACATCAGTGTGGTGGAATGATGACGTGTTTATATCAGAGTATTTCTCTGCCTGGGAATACACTCCCTTTGATTATTACATGTTCTGGTGTAGAAATCTATTTTCCTAAATCTGCCGAGTTGTAGATCACAGAAATGTAGAAAAGAAAGAAGCACATCGTTGAATTTGTATATTTATAAGACATGAGGCCAAATGAAGAGTAGGCAGTGCTGGGAAGGCAGGGTCACTGGCCGGTTAGGGATGCAGGTGGCAAAACTGGTGTTTGTGTGTCAGGATCATTTGTTGCTGTCCATGGAAATACAACATGCAGAGCCCTGAGTAAACTAACCAAGGGTTTCTGCATGGGTCAGCGCAGTATAGAATATTTCAGAGTAATGCATTTAATAAAGAGGTCTAATTATTGTTCTTTATATGGTGACCACGGAAGGATGCAACAGGCGATCACTGCAACATGTGCTTTTTTTCCCTCTTCTATCCAAAACAAGCTAGAATGCTGGCACTCATGCTGACCCACCTTCCAGAGAAGCAGTTAAATTTTACAGCTAATCTAGCTCCAATTTATTGGAGCAAATTAGGGTATAAAAGTACCTATTGCTTTAAATGAGTGATAAGTTTACATTTGTCAGGTTGGGTGAAGGTTTGAAGAGGAAATGCAGAGACTGAAGCTGAAGTGGTTCTTGCAGATCTAATGGCAAACATGATAACAGAAGCAAAAATCCCCTAACATAGTTCACAAAATCCAAAAATACTGAAAACCAGGAATATTTACAAGGGGGGGAAGAAATTATGACAAACCAGCCAACAGTAACTATGAAGGAGGTGCATTTATGGGAGAGAGAAACAAAGACCAGGCTAATCAGCAGATTGGGAGCAGGTGTGAACAGAGGAGACTAGAAGGGAGCTAGGAGAAGGAGACTGACACAAGAGGGCCAACAAGAAATACCTAAGATTTCAAATACCATCAATAATAACTGGATCAGCACAAATTGGAAATAAAACCATTGAAAGAACCAAAACCATGACAACGTTTAGCTGATATTGTATGAAGATTGTTTATCAGGTAGTTTAGCTACAACATTAAGCTTTATGTTGGCTAATATAATAAAGACCATAGCAGTATTTTTTATATAGATCATAGTTGTACCCAATTTGTTGTGGTTTTCCCAAATGATTTTTGAAGAAAAAAAATCTCAAACTATATGTTATATAATGAATGACAATTGACTAAATAAAATTTAACTGCTTTTTATATTGTCTCAACCTCCGGAACATTCAGTGGTATATAACCCTAATAATTAACAGTAAAATTCCCTGTATTTGCAACAGGCTGCAAGTTGCATTCATCCCCAATCAATGCTGCAGCTGTGCCCGGTCCGTAGCCAAACACAATGCAAATACTGAAAAATTTACTTTATTCAATTGGCTTGAAATCTTTTTGACTTTATACAAATATAAGGAAGTTGGGGGTTTTGTTAATGTAACAAATTGGTTTGTCTAACCTAAACTATCTCTGAATAACAGATTCAAATGGAGTCAGCATTGTCAATCTGATTGTCCATTCGTGGATTTCCATACGATTATTCATCCAACTAACTTCGAATTGTCCAGTTTATCCATGTCTGCATGTCTATATATAACTATATTATAGTTTTTTTTATTTATTGACTGTGCAATATTCTGTGCAATATGCTAACTGTGCAATATATGTGAATATAATAGTCATACCACTACCTCACCGTTGTCCCTTACCTACTACACTTTAATGTAAAAGTCAATCCACCTGTATATAAGCCATCCTGATTGTACATATGTCACCTCAAATCTCTGTGTTATTCCCTTGTATTTTTAATTTTTTTATTTGTTATTTTTTATCTTATTTTTATTCCTAATGCACCTTTTCCTCCTTGTTTGCACCTTCTTAATTACTATGCCAATATGTGACCAGTGAATTTCTCCGCTGTGAGATCAATTAAGCTCATCTAATCTAATATCAGATCTGTTTGCTTTTCTATTAGGCTGCTTGTCAGGAACCTTTGTCTTCAACCTTTAACATTAGGAAATCCAGCCTGAAAAAGTAAATTAGAATTAGAAAAAACCTTATTATTGCCCAAGAGGTAGGCAATTGTTTGCCACCAACCATTATCACATCACATACATTCAAACTAAAATATAAAAAAAGAGCAGAGTATAATGAAAATGGCAATTAAATTTTTTTCTAAAGTTTATTCTAAAAAGTAGGAACCTAACATTTTTCCAGTCATGTTCCATCTGCGTATCTTACAAGAAGCCAGAGCGCCTTTGTCCTTTTTCCTGAAGTGGAGGATGTGGTGACGCTTCCAGAGGCTCATACACCAACCTCATGTTCACCTCAGGAGAAATAAGGCCGATGGGAAGAGGAGAGGACGAGATAAGGCGGCCAGGATCTTTTCATTACACGCCGTCATAAATCTGTCATCCACGAGGTCGGAGGCTGGCCTTTTAATGTTTCATGTCAGCCCACATCTTCATCCAAAATACATGAATCACTCAGCTTGCAGGGTTTACACTCTGGCTGAACATACCTAAGGCCACGTTTCCTGTATTTGTGTGCTTAGAATAACCCTCAGTGACTTCAGCAGGAGTCTAAACCCCAAGCGCTGTCAGTCAGCTCCCTGACAATTTAATAAACCTGACACCTGGACGACACATAGCACACATTCCTGATGGCTGCTTATATCACTCTGAGGGGCAGAGCTCAGGTCTGCATGCATTTACACTTTCCAGCAGCCATTATCCTCCGGACGAGCTCATAACCCAGTGGGAAGAGGTGGATAGAGCAGGCAACTGGTATCTACATCAGCACACACCTGGAAGAAAGAAGAGCTGGAGATAAGGGGAGCAGATATTGGTCATATTCACCATATTGCTTAAAGGACAGTGCAGGGATTCAAGCTGGCAGAGGACAAAAAGGAGGCCTTGGTAAAGGAGCGGCAAGCTGAGATGGTGCGTGTGGAGGTGGAGCAGGACATCCCCATGTCGGTGGCTCTGCCCATAGAGCTGCAGCCGGATGCAGCTCACCAAGCCTTTCCCTTCCTGGACACCACGCTGGCTGATCTGGGCATCCAAGAGTGAGTCCACTATGTCAGATGCTGGCAGGTTCTCCTCTGTATCCTGAAGCTAGAGCATCAAAGAGCTTGTGAACATGTGTGTCTAGGTCAGATGTGAAGGAGAGGGTCGTGTGGGTCGACACCAAGAAGACGCAGGTGAAGAACAGAACAGGGAAGCTGAAGGAGAAGGAAACCACCATCCTAGAGGCATGGGGTCCTTTAGTGAGAAAGCGAATGGAGGAGAAGTGTTGATGGAAGCTTAAAACTCTGTTTTTATGTTGCTTTAGGTTCGAGTCAAAGCCAAGAAGCCAGGAGACAAACAGCTGCAGGAGGTTCTGTACAGCACAGAGGCCCACACTGACCGCTCCTTCTGCAGGACGGGGATGGACATCCAGCCCTGGAAGCAGACCAACCCAGGTCTGTATGCAGCTCTAGTCCTGCTACCATTAGAGCAGCAAAACGTTTGTTCTATAATAGATCAACCAACAGTTGATCTATTATATAACAATAGAGCAGTTCATTTTATATTTAGATATAGGAGGCAGAAGAAACCTGGATGCTTTCTGAATATTATCACACATAAAAAGTGAATAGCATGCTGTAGCCAATTTGATTCAAAATATAGCTTATTCTATAAGAATCTGATATTCTTTTGTACAAAGCTTGTCCTGTATAAGTTGAAAAACGTAATAAAGATATGTTTAAAAAAAATATATTAAAAAAATAAAATATATATATATATATATAGGCTGTTAAGCCTCCTTCAAAGTGGTAATTACCTAACTGGTAAACAAAGCCCCCTGAGTCTAATTAAATTAAAGGTTAGAAAACCTAAGACTATGTCAAATCCTGCCAAGGCGTTCTGTTTTTTCCACAGCTTCATGGTTACTCTGGGGGAGCTGCAGTGATTCAGACAGATTAGCTTTTAGTCATGTAATTAACCTAGTTTGACTTCATGGAAAACTGGAAGAAATAAATTAAAAGAAAATGT
>NW_015151241.1:95665-97785 GCF_000732505.1 Cyprinodon variegatus | reverse complement strand
TCCCTTTATAGTCCCACAATCAGGAAATTCCCTCTCTGCATTTTGCCATTGTGTGGGGCCTGGGGAGCAGTGTGGGGTTAAGGGTTTTGCTCAGGGACCCAGAGTGGAGGCTCTGGGGATTGAACCAGGTACTTGCAACCTTATTATGCTCTGGGATTGATAGCAGGAAATAGACTTCACATTACAGAGTGTCAGAAAGCCTAAAGAGGCAGAACTAAAGTCATTTCCCTGTGGAAAGCTTGAGTTAATTTGCAAAACCAGGAAGGGAAAAGAAATTCTCTATTTTTCATATTTGTAAAGCTTCTCCCTCTAGCTGGAACAGCACCCACAGGTTTAACCATGTATCATTCCCATTCCACATCATAATGATGTACAAATATAAAGGCTGTAAAAAATAATGCAGTTCAAGGTGTGTGATTGTTTAGAATTTGGTTTGAATACAGTCTCCATTGCTACAGGGAAGGTCAGACTGGACCCAGTGGAGATGACCATGGCGCTAGACCTGGAAAACCACCAGCCTGGGAGCGCCGAGGCAGAGGATCAACGAGACATCTGATGTATTGTACAAGAAATAAACCCAGAGTCACAACAGGAAATAGATTTATTAACAGAAACAGAACATGTTGACAAGTTTTTTAAAAATGAACTGTAACAGTGAGGGATTGAAGGAGCTGAATTAACCAGAAACTTAAGTTGGTTCGTCAATTGTTCTGTGTGTGAATCTGATCTTTTCCACTTTCTGCAAGACGTTTTAAAAGATGGACATTTTACAGCATGAATTTATAGAATGACCAACAGAGGAATAAGAACGCTATTATTATTTACTTTAGAACCATTTTTCCCCATTTACTCAGTTGTTTTAAGGAGTCTTATACCATCAGTGGTGTAAAAGAATCTACAGAGATCTGAACTTTAGTTGAAAACGATGCAGGCACTTAAATGAGTTCAGAACAGAAATAACACAAATGAACCCAATCCTAAACTGCTTGGCTTATACAGAGAAGTTGACACTTTAAACCCACATTTATTTAGAGTTTAAATTACTTTATAATGTCAGAGGAAAACCAAAAACAGAACTTATGAGTTGTTAACATAAATGCTGAGAAGTAAATAAATTAGACACAGAACTTGTGAATGCAGTAAATAGAGTGGCTGAAGTGCTAAACATATCCCCTTCAGAGGAAACAAACGTCCCCGCTCTCGCCTACAGTATAAAATCCTGTTTGAAGGGAAGCAGAGTGCGTTCAGGCTATGAGGAGCTGATGGCTACAGCCAGTTTGGCTTGCTGCTCTGCAGGGAGGGAGGCTGCTGCTGCTTGGAACTCTGCACCATGATCCTGGGCCAGTTCTTTCATTAGAGCAACAACAGTGCTCTGGGCTTCTGGGGGAGAAGATGAGAGACAAACTGAGTCTGTGTCGACAGCTAATCATTGAAGACAGATTAGTGTAACTCAGCAGAATACTGAAGAGCTCGCTGCAGATCCTGAATGCTCAGTGAGCAAAGCAGAGGAAGCTGTGGCGTATTTACTCATTTCCATGACTTTAACTGCAGGGAATTTCAATCATTCATGGAGAACAGAGATCACACAGTTTTTACCTTTATTGACTTCCTTGTGGCCAACAACATGACTTGAAGCAGCAACGATGAGCTTCATTAAATTCACTACCTAAATAAGAGGAGCATAGCAACAGTTGTTAGGGCTACAGACACTGAGAAAACAAGCCTTTTCATTCTATTTAAATTCTGCTGGGGCTAAAACTAATCATGCAGTGAGGTATTATATGTTTAACAGAATATTTCAATAAAATAAATAAACTGACTGACTGACATACTGTTGTGGTTGTTTTGTATGGAGCTGCAATTAAAAATTATTTTGCAAATCGGTTAACCTGTAGATTATTTTTTCAATTAAGATTCAGATAGCCAAACGTTCCTTAAAGAAGACTTTTTATGAAATCAATCCAGGTGAAACGAAAACTTTTCCCCTGGAGGAGTTCTGGATAGAGCATATTATCAGACAGAAATATAAATATTTTCTTTTTATCTTAAATGAAAATGCATTAATTGGGTTGCTCTGTCAGCTAAAGGCATGTTTAACAGTCTCTATACTCCAGTTAACG
>NW_015151241.1:78394-95410 GCF_000732505.1 Cyprinodon variegatus | reverse complement strand
GCGTCCAGGAGGCATCCTAACCAGATGCCTGAGCGAGCCACCTCAACTGGCTCCTCTCGATGTGGAGGAGCAGCAGCTCTACTCTCCTCCCTGGATGACTGAGCTCCTCACCCCATCTCTAAAGCCGAGCTTACACTGTGCAATTTTTTGCCCTTTTCGGGGCAACTTTCCAGTCGTGCGAGAATTTTCTATCGGCCTGACTTTCAGCCTGATCGTGCGTTGAGCGTCGTGTAGTGTACAGGTGGGTAATCAGGGGCGATCAGCCTCTCACGACCACCTCCCGATCAGGATTCCTGAGGTCGGGAGAAAATCAAGTTGATTTTCAGTCAACCATCGTGCCCAAACCAGTCAGTGGGCAAAGAAGGATTCTTCTTCTTCCTCTCAGATGGAAACACAGAAGCATGGTGTGGGTGCGAGTGAAATGGAGTTCTTTCTGTAAAATTGACAGACTGTAGTAGCCACGTTTGCTCAGCCATGTCTTTGTCCAAATACATGGTCTCTTTTTAGGGCTTTCAGCACAAATCTGCACGAATTGTCAAGGCAGCACATTTGACTCTAGTGAGCTTCATATTCCTCTTCTACTGGTTTGGCTTCTGGATAGATGAGTCCAAGTAGCTCCATCTCACTGTGGAGCCGAGTACGACATGGTTTTGAGACGTACAGTGTGAGCAGGTAGATCGCATCAGAGCGTCGGGTCGCACAGTGTGAGATCAAACATCGTGAACTGTGAACTCGCACCGTGATTTGTGAATAACACTCCAAGATACTTAAACTCTTCCACTAGGGGAAGTACATCCTGCCCAACCCAGAGAAGCCACTCTACTCCTTTTCCAGCTCGACTATGATCTCAGATTAGGAGCCACTGAATCTCATTTTAAAATAAGAAGGTTGAGAATCAGCTAGATGAAAGTAAACTGAACCAGAAACTGAAGCTCATCTGTAAAAATGTTTTTAAAAAGTGTTCGCCATGCTGAGCAAACCATTGGGCTTAAAGAACATTCAGCTGTGACGCATGCAGGTAGATGACCGATGTTTTGGGTTTACAAACAAATGGCTGATCATTAAGACCTATATTACCCCGTTTACACTACCCTTAAAAAACTGAGCCGAGACCGGTCCGAGCTCAGTAACTGAGATAACTTGTCGTGTGTGAACGGAAACAACCTGAACTGAACCGAGATAGACATAACCGGACCGCGCTAACTGCAGACCAGTTCCCGAGGTGGGTTCGGCTCGGTTTTTTCCTGGCTCGGTTCTCTGATAACAAGAGCGCATGAGCAGAACGCGTCATCGCCGACTGGCTGAACATGCCGATTCACACTCCATTCCAGAAAGTCGGCTTCCCAAAAGCCGACTTTCTCAAGTACATCCGCGCAAGGTTGCCGTCTTCGCCTGACCCACCGCAAACACGGAAGTACAGCAATAATAATCAAGCATAACTTTCTGAATGTGACGGGCGCCGCCATTTTGATTTGCTTGATTCCCTCCTCCTTCGTCTTCTTCTTCTTGGGTTTTACGGCGGTTGACAAACAGCGTTTGGTGCATTACCGCCACCAGCTGCTTGAGTCCCTCCTTCAATCCTAGCAGTAATACCGCACATCGTCACTAGGAGGCGAGGAGTCGAGATAACCGAGATAAGTGTGACGTGTGAACGGTCGTCAAAACTGAGCTTGGCTGGATCGGTTTTTCAAGGGTAGTGTAAATGGGGCTTATGATTGGACACTAAAATAAGTCCAGTAACTCAGAGGGGGGGGGTTGCTTCAGGTCATTGCAGGCAGTAAAATTCCACAATGAAGAGTTTATTTTCTGATGAGAACTACTTCCTGTTCTAGAGGCTGAGTGGGAACTGAAAGCAGCTTTGTACGTTACCAGGACAGGAGTGTGTTTGTAGATCATAGTCAGGCAGGTAAACACTGTCTGGTTCTCCTCCTGATCCTCTTTAAGTGGAAGATTTGACACCACAGCAGGCAGGACCTAGAATTTACAACATCCAATGTATGTTTGTTGGTTTTCTGCATGAATTTGAAGCAGGGCTTGCTAACAGTACCAAGGTGGAACCAACCTGGTCCAGAGGAACAGCATCCTTGTTACTCATGATCATCCTGCAGAGGGCAGCACACAGGTTGTCCCTCACCCTCAGGTCATACTCCTTGGCCAACATTTTTGAAAACACTGAAAGCATCATGGGATAATCTCTGTGTGGCATTTAGTTAAGGGTCCACTTGACATGTACGGCATGCAGAATCCAATAAGACAGCAAAGCTTAAAAGGATACGACGCGATGAGCGGACCAGCTGCCTGGGCCAGGCAGCCCAGCCCAAATACGCTGTTATTTCGAACCTCAGCATCTTGGTCCTTCACTCCAGCAACCAGCACAGGGAGCAGACCATTGGACAGCCGGCCTGCCAACCCCCTGCCTCCCGACACGTTCACCAGAGCGTGGAGGATTTCTCCAATCGTCCCAATAGAAAAGGACCGGTCAGCCACGGTGCAGGTGGATTTCTTTAAAGATGATAAAGAATATTAGCAAAACTATCAGCAGTTATAAAATAAATTTCACCCATTTTCTAGGTGGAATCCTAGATAAAGTGTGAACTTCGGTGGTGCACCGCAATGCTTTCAGACTCACAGTTTTGTTCATGAGCAGCGGCAGCAGATCATGAAGGTAAGGTGCAAACTGGTCTGCAGGAACACTAGAGGTCACCAAAGGAATCCCTTCTCCTGCATACTCCTGCAGCATAGCGTCATACTCTGCCTGAAACAAACAGTGAATCAGCATCTCTTTCAGTGTAAAGACAGCATTTGGACTGTCAGCATGTGGGGAAAATATAAAGAAATGCTAAAAAGAAAAATGCTCCAAATCCAGCATGTATTTATCAGTTGAGAACAATGATGGTGGAAGTACCTGTTGGTCTTCATCATCAGTTTCATCGTTGCCGCTGCCTTGGCAAATGGTCTAATATGGCCCCCAGAGAGCAAACAAAGGATGTTATTTCAATAAGATTCTTTATTTCGTCTTTTTTACCACTATATTTAGTTTAAAGACAGGATGAGCAAAGCCCACCGCTCTTCCACCCACCTTCTTCCTGAGCACATCACGGATGAGAAGGCTGATCTCTTTGAGGTGGGATGGATTTCTGAAAACTTCCTCCTTACAGGACTTGACCACACCGTTAATGGTTTCCAGGACGCCCATTACAACCTGCCGCTCCCGGTCGGTTCGCACAGCTGACACCAAGCGTGGCAGCACCACGTTCAGCATGTTCAGCAGGGCTGGGATGGGGAAAAGCAAGGAATGTCAATCTTAATGAGTAGAGCAGGGAGCGCGTGTTAACCTAATAACATCCAGTATTACCCTGGTGGTTGATCTCAGAGGGATTCTCAGTCCAAACTTTGTGCTGAGCTTGACAGAACTGACCCAGAGCACCCAGCGCTGCCCTGCGGACGTCCTCATGAGGAAACTGTGGATGGAAGGAACATAGCAGTAGGGCTGTTCAGAGCAAATCCCAACATGGCAGCCCAAATACAAAAAAAAAATCATGTAGGATCACCTGAGGAATACAAAGCTGGACAAAACGGCAGCTAAAGGAAATACATCTGATGTTCATAAATAATGGTGAAAACAAAATTGTTGGATACACTTAAGTATGGCGGAGGATCTGTCATTCTGTGGACCTGATTCTGTTTAAAAAGCCCCAGCAACCTTATTAAGAGTGCATTGAAATGTGATCTAAGTATGAACTTTTAATGTATTACACTAAAAATGTCTTTGCCTTACAGATATCAGCCTGATTACAAGTCTGACATGTTTTCAAATTTAAAAAGACAACATGAAGTCCAGTAAGTCTGGTTCTAACCTGGTTTTAGATGTATGCTGCTAAAGAGCTGCACTGCATCTGTAAACCAGAGCTCAATGTAAACTGATGCACACTTCCAGAAGAACTGAACACAACAGGTTCCTTCTCTGCTGTATTTTGAGTTTTGATTTTAATAAAGGATGAAACGCATAAAAATATATATTAAAACAGGATCTTAAACCATTTTATTGTAGCGCTTCCTGTACATGACCTAAAATAATAAAGGAAAATGCTAACACAGTCCTGTATGTCAAAAGCTATTTCCTTCCCTTCTTATTTAAGTGTTAAATATGCATGACAATGTCTCTATAGGTTAGTTTGTAAGGGGACCCTCACCCTCTATTAGCTGGGACAGACTCCACCCTCAAATCTTAACAGGATACGAGTAAACAGAAGGTAATGGATGATAACATAGACCTGCTGTGACACAGCATGACCATCACATGATCACAGGGACTTACTTCTGTCATCTCAAGGACCTGCTGGAAACTGGATTCCAGGAAAGGCTGGAAGGCAACACTGTGAGGAGAACCCAGAACAACAAGAGATAAATATTCCACACAAATGCCCCCAGAATTCTGCGTTTAGGGAAAAATGAAATTAAATATTTAAAAAGGTACAGAAGGAAATGGAAATGAGCTACCCTGTGCTTAAGGCGATCTCTCCCAGGGCGTCACAGGCATCCTCCTTCTCATTGATGTAGGCGTTTTCCACACTGAACCTGTAACAAACCAAGCTGCATGGTAGTGATCCCCTCCTGAGCAGCAGGACCCGATGGCAGCATGACAAGAAGCAGAACCCACCCTGCTACGTCATGGACATCTGTCTCTGATTCATCTTCCAAGGGGTCCTCTTCAGCCTCCTTCCCTTCTTTGTTTGCATCGTCGTCATCATCCTCATCCTCATCATCAAGCAGAACAAAGGTCTTGTCCTCTTCAAGGTGGGCCTGGAAATTATTAGTTTTAAATTTAATGCAAAGAATACCTGCAGCGGGATGCATGTGTGGCTGTGTGTGTGCTTTGTACCATGATTCCTTCTTTGGATTTCAGGGCGAGCTGCATCACAGTCGTTATGGCGGTGAGGTGAGGAGTCAGGCTTTCAGGGCAGACTGTGGACACGGCCGAATAAAGACCATACCTGATCGTAAAGACAGAAGAAGAAAAAAAAACAACCTGTAGCGCAGAAATCCTTTCAGGGTTTAACCATGACCCAAAACAATTAAATAAAAAAATCACAATCAGATAATTTGAATTAGTGCATGTCAACATTATTCAATTCAAATATTTATTTCATTCACTAAATATTGAAAATAAATTGTGAATGAAAAGGAGCAGGAGGAAGTATAAACCTATAATATCTGCTCTCTATTCACATCAATAAATGTTCAGTGGGCCCCAATAATAGAACTAATGACCTACGTGCATCGTCTCAGGTCTGGATCGTCGATGGCATCAGTCAGGTTGAGGCCTAGCTGAATGCATTCTGGAGCAAGAGGACTGAACACGTCTTTGCCAATAGTGCGGGCCAGAACCGAAAGAGTATCTGCAAACAGAAACAAGGAAGGATCATCCTCTATACTGGCATTCACATGGTGACAACCTGCTTGTTGCACAGAGCTGGCTGCACCGTTATTCATAAATCCTCCTGCTTCTTCACAGCTCAAGACACGCCTTCTTTACGCCCACTGAATACGCACTTACCTGATTGGTCCGCTGTTCAAGTTTAATGATGTCAGTGTCTCAGCAGACAGCGTAACAGAAACAACTGCTGCTACTACGTCTGCATATTCCGTTCTGTGAACCAGTAACAAAGTCTGTCCGAGGCCGTTTAATCCCTGCTTTCAGTATTTTTGCCTCTGTTCTGGATACCACTGATCATTTACAAAAAGGAGAAAATCAAACAAACTTCATTCTGTGCTCCCGCCGTGCCGACGTGTCACCACAATTACCCGGAAGCCGGTGACGTCACAGTTAAAGATCCTCCATAAGTGCTATACTTACGGAAAATATAAATTAATAATTTTGCCCCGTTACAAAAAATAAAATACATTTTAAATATATTCATCTAGTGAAACCAACAACAGAAAACCTGTTCCAGCTCCTGCCTCTGAACAAGATTTGTTTTTCATCTGACCTGTAAGTCCATTCTATGTTTGTTTGTTTTGTTGTGTATAGGCTCTTATGTTTTTTTTTTTGTTTTTTTTCTTTTCTTTCTCTTGTTTATTCACAGCTCTTGCTGTGGGGTAATTTATATTGGAATCCTTCTACCTTGGATAAAAATGGACATTTATTTTGTGGGGAAGAATTTGGTGATTATTTTTTTAAGGCTATATATTTATTTTTCTTTTTGAAATACAAGTACTATTAAGCCTAATTTTTTGTTGGTCTATTTGTGAAAAGTTTTCATTCATTATTTGAAAGGGTCTACACACAGAAGTGTATGATCCTTGTGTGACTGGTTCAAAAATATATATATGTTTATCCTACTTGTCAGGAGGGATACCTGACTGGCACCGCTAAAACAGTGACAAACACCCAGTAAAAAAAAAGAAACTAAAACTAAATTAATTAAACTTGTACAACCGTCACAACATGAGTTTGTTTGCATCTTTGTTGGGTTAGAAACATTAAAGCAAAGCAGGTTTGTTTACCAAGGGACTGGTTCTGCAAGGGCATCATGTCATCTGTGGTGGCCACGAGGAAACGTTTCAGGCTTTCAATCACTGGAGGGAAATATGGAACCAGCAACTCCTTGGCCGCATTAGCTAAAAAATAGAAAAAAAAAAACAATTAAATCTCCCTTAAGATTATAATGTCTAAAAACTTTGTGGTAGATCACAAAATGTCTGGCACACGTTTTAATAATGTGATTTCCCACTACTTATGCATCTTTACAGACCTAAAGGTTAGTTTAAGGACTTCTTTTTTTATTCACATCAGTTCAAAATCAGGAAAGATATCACAGGTACAGAGACCATAAACATTACTGATTAGAGAAGTGTAAAATGTACAAACTATATTACTTGCTATAAGGCAGGTTTTCATTGCAAAGTGTTTTAAAGTTTGTTTTCATGCCATTTCTGTTTCAGAAAGTCTGACTGAATAATTCCTCACCAATGGCTCCTATAGCAGACACAGCCAGCTCCTTTATTTTCAAGTGTTCTGCATTGTTGAGAGCAGACAACATGGTGTGCATCAAGGTGGGAAGATATGGCTCAATATCAGATCCTGTTGAAAGAAAAATAATAAAACCGGAGCTTTTAGTAAATAAATGGTGCGTCAGATTAGGAAACAAAGTAACTCTGCAATCAGCAGCCGTTAAGGGTGATAACTGTTCTTACCCAGGTTCTCTGTGAAGCTTTCCAGGGCATAAAAAGCTTTGGTGACATGGCAGATCGAGTTCCTCGATTCTTCATTTAGGGATGAAAGGTATTCCAGCAGTAAAGGCATCACCTCTGCACAGTACTTACTGATCTCTGGCTAAAAGCCACAGGTTGACAAACAAAATTGGACATTTATTATTCAATCATCTCAAACATTTCCAAAACAACTTAGAGGTAATGGATTTCATCACCAGGCTGATGTTACACCTGTTACTGTGTTTTCAGATGAATTAAGTTTAGTAAATCCAATTTTTGCCCAATTTTATTAGTTTAATGGCATAGAGCACTCTTCTCAATCAAGAGAAAAACTAAAGCTTAAATGATCGACCTTCAGAGAAACTTGATGCATCTTTAAATACTAAAAACAAACGCCTTAGATTAATACAAACACTAGGTGAACAATTCACCTGATTCTCCAGATTTCATGTTAAAAATGTAGACAAGACATCAGCAGCTAAAGAACATGGTCAAGAGTTAAGCAGCATCCCTCTAAACCCAATGGAAAGACTAGTACTATTACCTAAACGTCCACATCTACGTGTCACTGTTAATTAATAATATTCCATCTGTTCACCAAGTTTTAAGTTTTAGTTTAATTTATTGCATTTTGATTTCTCTTTTGTGTTTTTATTTTATTTACATATTTTCCAGCTGTTTCAGATTGAAAATTAGACGTCGATATTAGGAATTAAATCTCCACCACTAAGGTTGATTCGATACGCATCTGGATATACTATTACTGATACAATGGAGAATGTATTAGCTTAACCCATGAGGTTTCAATAGAGCAAAGCAATACATGTATAAAAAATGTTTTTTGAATTTTTGTCTCAATTTTGCCTATAGAAATTCTTCTGGAGATTAACTTCAACATCAGAGAAGATGAATACAAGGCAATATATTTCCAGGACTTGTTCTGATCTACAGAAGAGAAGTATTTGCAATAAAAACACAAAAAACAGCCAGAATGTTGCAAATTAATAGAGAAATCATAGTAACTGTGGAAACTGCTAATAAATGAAAAACCTAATAAAGATTTACCACACTGGCTCTGTTTAACAGTATACATGAAAGCAAATTATGATATTTAATGTGTGTAATGTAAATACTGGTAGGTATAAAATGACATCAATCTGGTGTTAGAATCATCTGCAACACTGAACTAACAGAAATAGCACTCTGCATAAATAAGAATGAACAAGTAATACGCCTTTCATTTATGAATGAATTGGTTTGCTACGCAGCAAACACCTGCATCTTCAGATTTCACGCCAATTAGAAACCAGAGAGAGATATTGCTCTCCATTATCAAGATTAAACCAAAGGAAATAAAAGTAGTCCTTCTTTTTGGATTATTTCTTTATGCACCTGGATTAGACTTTGATGCACTACAGAATTAAGGAAATGTTACCCAACATTTTTACTGCATTAATTAAATAGACATTGATAGAACTCTTAAATATGTCATTCAGCTTTTTTAAATTGTGCTCATGCTTTGGGATTTAAGATACAGCTAATCTTGGTTCTTTTGAGTGACCGTATAATCCAGCTGGCTGACATATTTGTAATATTCTGCATCTGGGAAGGTAAAACTGCATTCAAATTCTTTTTTAATTTGATTCAATATCAGATGGCACAGTCTGACATCTTGGTTTTATTTGGCACACACTGATACATTTTTTTTTTTTTTTTGCACATTAAATAAACATTGTGCAGTTAATTTTCTTCTTTGTTGTTCTCCTCTGTAAAGTACCATGTCCTTCCATTTAACATGATCAAATTGATCTATTAGAACAATATGACTCACTGGGTGGTTGAACCTGATAAAGGAACATCTTCCATGCATTTGTGACTCACCTGCAAATGTTCAGAGAATTGTCCCAGAGCAAAAAGGGCAGCGCTGCGCACCAGCCTATTGCTGTCAGAGAGACTCTGGCAGACAGTCTGCAGCACTGACTGGAGCATCCTAACAAAAACACAGATCTGATTAGGCTATGCTCTAAATTAGTTTAACAGTCTGTGCATTTCCTATGTCCTAACATACTTGGAGCAAAGGTAGTCTGCACATCCCTCAGCCAGCACAGCAAGACACACGAGACCACCCTTCTTTTGATAAGGATCCTGGCTGGTTAGGCAGGCCTTAGTGAGGGGAAGCTAACACAGCAAAGGACTTATCAGAAACCAGATCCAGGAGTAAAAACTACAATATTGAAATAATAATGAACATCTCAATGACTTACAAGGTGATGAAAGAGTTTCTCTGGAGGCATATGGAGCGCCATAGTGTCGATCATCTGGGATAAAACACAAACATCTCATCAAATTCAAGCTTTTAAAACTCCCTCCCATATAAAAAGGATGAGATAAGTCGTCTCCACCTGAGCAGCGCTGTGTTTGGGGTTATCGCTTTCACTGGGCTCAACATCATCCTCCTCCTCCTCGTCGTCTGGATCATGCTGGCCAGGAGAGGGCGCTGCAGTCAAAATGGGAAAAAGGTTCTGCAGGATGGGACCCAGCAGCTTCAGTCTCAACACCGACTGCAAGAAGCAACAAAGAAATTAGGATATTAGATAAAGTAGAAGTCTTTTTATCTGAATAATATCTTATTTAAAAATGTAAAAAAAAAAGTATTATAGTTGTAAAGGGAATGATGTAAAAGGTTATCACAAAAAAATCTGACAGATGTGGCATGTATATAGAGTTTCTGAAACAAATATTTAAAATCAGTTCTTCCTGCTTTATGGTGGGGGTGGGGGTTCCACCTACTTTACTCTTCAGCTTGATGAGGAAGGTGATACAGGAGAGTGCCTTCACGCGTAGAGCGTCATTCAATGTGGTGTCACTGCCCACCTGAACATAAACATTCATGAGAGAAATTCTCCTTTCATTCTTTAAAGTTTTCTGAGCTCTTTAAGAATTAAAATCATCTGACCGCCAGGCAGAAGTGGACGATGTCTGTAATGTGTGGAACTATGATGGTCACTTCAATCTCCATGAGCTCAATGAGCACCTCCATTGCTTCGGTGGCTTGCTCCTGAGCAGATGATTGTCCCAAACCAAATGAGTTCAAATATCTTATAGATCCACCACAGACTTTGTCTGGAAAAGCTCAGTCAAGCAGTAAATATGCAGAGTAGAAGTTACCTGATTTGCCTTGATGAGGTGTTTTAGAGCATCGATCAGACTGGGAACGATGGCGCGCATTTCCTTCTGCAGAACAGTAAAGTGTTGCCATGGTTATTAACTGCTGACCGGTTTAAATCCTCACACTGACTGATCCTAGGAGGAGAACGGTGTCGCATGCTCACCACCTCTGCAGTGCCGGTGTAAATCACCATGGCATTTAGGGTGAGGATGCAGTAGTACAGCGCTGTGGGGTTGTTGTAGTCCTGCAGCAAAGTGTTGAACAGCTGCAGCAGCTGGCAGTAGTGAGGCTTGAAAGGTTCAGGGTTGGACTCTATAACCTTATTCAGCAGCAGGAGGCCAACCTATCAGAGCAAGAGAGAGGAGACCAAACCTTAAACTACAGAACAGACCAGCTCAGTTAATGGAAACTAAAGCTGTTGGTGGGCACCTGTCTGTCATGGGGATTTGTGCTTTTGGTTGACTGGTTGAGAAGCTGCAGCAGAGCTGGCCAGCGGTCCGGTGTTTCATGCTTCACCATAGCTGCACACAGCTGGGAGAGAGAGTGCTGCACCTTGTGTCTGCAACACGTCAGGAGAAACAGCAGTTAGCTAGCTTATAGTAAAATAGATGATTTATTTCTGAGAAACATTAAGGTTCATCATACTGCTTACTCTGTTTCTGTGGTGAAGGCTTGAAGTACAACAGCTTTGAGGCTGTAAGAAAAGACGAGACAACACAGTCACAACCTGACCTATATGATGTTGATTCTAGTATGACCACTTGACAGATGTTTGTTGTAAAGAGAAATAGAAGCTGACCTCTCTCTGTCATCAGGGCTGATCTTATTCCAATGTTTCCTCACTCTTAACCTCAGCAATACTGCAGCTGACTGGCGAATCTTCATACAAGCAGAAAAACAGACATTTCAAAGCTCTATCTTAAAGTCGTAGGGAAGCGGCTGTTCCAACCGTTGCATTTCCGAATTCTCCTGAGTTGTGCGCGACTTTACAAAAGTGAATAAAGTGAATGTGATTGGTCCTTTATCAAGGGGGCGGGATTATTGTGGTGAAAGGTTCGCAAGCATACTTGGTTGTAGACGGTGTATCGGAAGAATCTTGCTAAGCAGTTGGCAACTTAGTGCTAGTAGGTTCCCAATGGGAAATTACATTCGGATCAAGTAGCACTAAATTGGTGACTTAGAAACGACACTGTAAAAGAACGCTATGGACAGAGGAAACGTGCAAAAGGAGGAGAGTTTTGTGTGGGAGGTTGTGGATGAGTCTCCTCCGTCATGCATTTTTTATTTAGAGGAGGAAAGCGGGGACGAAGATGTTGTGGAAGAGGACGCCAGGGCGGCAGAAGCTTGGTGTGGTGTAGAAGGCTTACAGCCGTACATGTTTGAGCCCTTGCCTCGCAACGCTGCCAATTCTGTTAGCTCTACGCCTGCAGAAGACACAGACGTCCATCCCCGTGAACACTGGGACGGAACTCAACGGGAAAGGAAATTATTCTTATTTGAACCATTGCGTATATTAGCTGCAACATATGAATGAAGATGCTATGACCGAAAAAATGTGATTGACAGATGACCGTTGATATATGATTGGTCGAATTTAGGTGTATAAGCTGACGTATAACTATATATACTATAACTAACTTCATGCAGATATAGTGAGATGCTAAATGACTGAATTCTGACACTCAGTCTCAGTGGGGTTTTTTTGCAACATATTTATGTCATTTAAAGTCTAAAATCATGTCACTGGGACCATTTCCAGTTCCAGATATAAAAAGACTGAAGTTTACAAACATTCTGCAAAAACCTGTGATCAAAATCAGCTGTAATAGTTTAATACAGAGCGGAATAGTTCTTTATTGAAAATAATGCCTGGAACAACCAAACCACTTTGAACCACAAAAACAAGTCGTTTGAAAAACACAAATCACAGGGGGCTAACAAATAATGTATCAAGTTACACACAACAGGAAACAATTATATGATACATGTGCACCTCAAATATGAACATTTGTAACCAAGTTAAATAACCTATAATGAATGTACTGGAAGCTTGCCATATGAGCACCATGTTCTTTCATATTAATGATTGTAGATAGACGATCAGGTTTGGGTGTTAAAGGAACCCAGTTTGCTAAAATAGAACAGTTACGGTTCATGTCCTGCATAACTTTGGTAATAATGGCTCTTGAAGCAACTTTTTGAGCTGCAAATCATGATGCACCTCTTTAATAACATTTTTCCTTTCGCATTAACTTTCTATCATCATGTCTGGATGCATCTCTCTGGACAGCCAGCTTTGTTATCAATGACAATAAGGTCTCTGCAGCACAACTGTCAGGTCAGCAGTCTCCTACCACAAGTGTGCAGTCGACCATAACATGGCAGCTCAAGAATTTCATACTAAAAAAATAAAAATCACTTTGCTAAATTTGTAAAATCTAAACCTTCTGGGAAGCCGTATTGACCAAAATAATTAGTAAGAAGGCTTCAAATATCAGATTTGTATGTATATTTGTCTAATACATTCACTGGTCTTAGTTATTGTGGCCTGTACACAAGCCAGAGTAAAGATAAAAACTGTAGAATCAAATACATTGATCTATAATATTATCCTTTATGTAGCTGCCATCAGTCAATATTTTAATATTTAGTTAAAGAGTTAATACATACTAGTATCAAAATTAAACATTCAATCATAAATGAATACCTTTTAGTAAATTTATGTTGTTTATGTTTGTATTAAAAGGCACATTAAAATGTAAGGAGGAACCTATGTTTTTGTTCCGCATGTCACGTTGTTGCCCATGGGAAAGATTGATTGACACAATTTTTTTGTATCACTGGGACTGTTTTTCAAGAAGTTTCATCAGAAAGCTTTAAGACTGTTTTTGTGAGAAAAGCTGTATAAATGATCTTTATTCCTCTGGAGTTTATGCAGCCAATGAGGTACGACTTTAGTTTTACTTGTATTTATTTGTGTAAACCTTTATATTTGCCTTGAGCTAAGTTGGGTTTATCTTTCCCTACTTAGTTCTGAGGGCATTTTTGGGGGCTTTATAAGACGTGTCCACAATAAATAGCTATTAAAACAAAAAAAAAAGACATTGAGTTCCAATTGTTACTCCTGTCGAGATAATCAAGGCTCAACGTAATGTGCTTTTTGACCAATGTACATAAACAACATAAATTTACTGAAAGTTTTTTTTATCCATTTATAATTGAACGTTTAATTTTAATACTAGTAGGTATTAACTCTTGTTTTAACTGTATATTAAAATATTTAAATGAGTTAATTCTGATGGCAGCTACACTTTACATCCCATTTTATACAATTAATTCTTATTTAACAAGGAAATGATTACATTTCCATCTCATATCCAAGTTACAGCACTTAACTGAAACAGAACCAAAAGTTTCTTACTGGATAAAGAGCAACGTGATCAATAGCTGTGCCTGTATAAAGCTCTGCCCTATATATAAATATTAATCTCACTACATACATGTTTTAATATGCAAAGATAATTTTTCGTCTTTTTTCGTAAATACAAGTGTGATCAAAGTAAAGTTATGATCAGGAGAAAAACAGCTTAAGAAAAGAGCAGTAAAATGTTAAAATGAGGATTCCTGCAGAGAGATTGACCACCTGCCTCACCTCAGGGCTTTGGGAGCCTCTCATGACAGCACACAGGGCTGGTATTATGGTTGGGTCTTTGAAAGCCTGTTTCAGCTGGGCTGTGGCCTAAAAAAAGGGAAAGGGGGGCGTCGTTAACAACAAAGCTCATTATTCCAACTCAACTTTAAACAAATCATTTACTGATATCAGAGAGTATCACTATTCAGCCCCTTCAGCACCGTCTGCCAGTTAAACTGCCATTCTATAACCTGAGCAATAACTTCTAACTGCTGTTACCAGTTATCTGGCTGCCCTCAACCCTAGCTAAAAATTAAAGAGCTAGCTTCTCTTGTTACCTGCTGAATAACGGCATTATCCGGCTGTGTCAGTTGTAATAGAAGTTGCTCAAGCTCCTCGATCATCCTGATAGTTTCGATCAACCTCCGCTTCTATCTCTAGGTGAACGTTAGAGTGTAACTGTCGGTATAAAACACGGCAGGAAAGCTGATATTCTGTCCTTTGGCAGTGGCAGGGTGAGCGTCAGTCATGTAAACAAACTATTTTTGTGTTCTTCTGAAAGCTAACTAGCTAATTTGTAGGTGGAAATGTAAAAAAATGAAAAATCGCGTCTGTCTGTATGAAACCGTTTAGTAGAAGTGACAGGTTGGACTCTCCGGTTCGGACCGTTTGGAAAGCCAGCCAGCACGCGGGACAGAACACCGGCCAGGAGTTCCATGTGAGCCGAATTAAAGTGACAGAAACCACTTTTAGATGGGGAAACAGCACCAACGGCTGGACGGGAGGATAAATGCATCACTAAGCTACAGTCTAGTGCAGGGGTGCCCAATTAAAAATCCGTGGACTCCGGATAAAGAAAATCATCATCCAGTAAAGGACCGGAGACATTTTTATTTATATGTTACTTTAAACAGAATTTAACACTGAAATAAAATGAGGCTTTTATGCATCCATGCAATAAATAGAATTTTTAAATAAAAAAAATATGTATAAAAAGAAAATAGAACATTTTTCCGTTTTAAAATCTAATTTTTTTTTTTTAAGTAGAGAACAACAATTCTTCAGCTTGGTATATAGACAATGTCCTGACTCACATATTCAATAAAACACTTGAATTGACCGTTTTTTTTTGTTTGTTTTTTATGGCTTAATGAGAGCAGTGGGCTTTAGGCTGCCCTGCAAGGCTTTAAACCTGGGTTTGAATGGAGACAAAGCCATTCTCAAGCCATTCCAGGCTCATTTGTGAGCTTATATATTCCCCAAAACTTCCATTTGCATGTTTCCTAGCAATACAAGGCCTTGTCTATATAAAGACTCAAACTCACTGCGGATCCAGACATTTGAATTGAGAAAGCTTCCTGGAGGGGTAGCGAAACGTCTTCAAATCTTGGAAACCAAGTCCAGTGGATGTTTTTTAAACTTTTACGGAATCCCAAAAACTAAGACCATTTGTTTCAAATGATTGGATGCAAACTATTTGTACTTCAACATACCAGGAAGCAGATTTTTCATCTCGGTCAAAATATTTATTTTATACGAAGAGGCTTAAAAGTTTCATTAAATCAAGTCAAAACACTCAAGAGCGCCTCTCACAGCTTCAAGACACTTCTTATCTCAGGCCTGGATGAAGAGATGCTGAGTTCGGAAGCAGAGAACAAACATATGATGATGGACGATCCTAGTTATCCCTGTTACAAAAATCCAAAACAAAATGAAAATATTTGGGCAGGAACTGAACATATGATGGCTGGATGATGATGGGGACTTTTTCAATATGTCATACTAAATTAAGAGTTCATTTTATGCATGTTTTGCTCCTGAATTTAATGATAATATAGCTCATACTCTGCTTGAGCTCTGAGGAAGATGGGAGGAACAGCGGAGGCTGTAGGCTTTACTTTGAACAGGCGGTCTGGAGCGGAGCGGAGACGGAGAATGTGGGATTAGACAGCATCGTCGGGCAATATGCAATAATTTATAAATGTTTTAAATCAGGTTGGGTCTGGATCAGCCAGTAGGTGGGTCCGGATCCGGACCGCAGTCCGCTAATCTGTGACCTCTGATATGGACCTTTAGATATCTATGAAAAAATGGTGCCTGTGAAACTCTATCAGTAAATGTGAGACACGTTTTTAGAAAAGTATTCATACATTATAAACACACTCAACTGATAAAAAAATCTGGAAAAACTACCCATCTCAAGTGTTTTGATCACTTTTTGTGGCCACAGGTTAATGAAACCTGGCACCTCAGCATGCAGATACTGCTTCTGCAAACATTTGTGGAAGAAAGGGTCGATCTCAGGAGCTCAGAAGGTTCCAGGATGGTACTTTGGTAGAATGGGTCTTTGTAACATGAAATACACATTAAAATGCCTCATCTGAATAGTGTAAGTGCTGATCAACTGTTAGTGGTGTAATACTTTGGAAGATGCAGAGGTGCAGAGAATAATGATCGCAAACCTCCTGCAGAGTCAATAGTTACCACCCTTTTAGGCTTTATGTGGCCTTTAGATTAGCTCAGGTATTAAGAGAGCCTAATGCAGAAGCCTTCTGATGTCTAGCAGTTGCATCTAAGCCTACATGCTCCCCAAACTTTAATAGCTGGGCCGCCATTTTGCTTGGTAAAGTGTTTCTCCCGCCCCCTCCTAAAAAACCCCTTGAATTTGAACCAGAACATGATTAAATAATGTAATAATATAACTATGATCTCCTTAAAATAAAAAAAAATACCACTCAAAGTGCAATTATAATAATTCAGATTATTTTACGGTATGATGGTATTCAACATTGGTTTCATTTAATAAACAAAAGAATAAATAACATTAAATGGGTCAATGGGAAACGCCTGGTGCAGTGCTCTCTGAGAACATGTCAGTATGCGGGTTTTAGACCAAGATGATGAAATTCTTTGAACATCACATCAAGGATAAAAAAAAGAGCATCAATAAATGTCCACAACCATGATATCAGAACTAGTGCAAACTACGTACTAAGTACTT
>NW_015151241.1:54152-78115 GCF_000732505.1 Cyprinodon variegatus | reverse complement strand
TATTGTTTTACTTGATATGTTTTTTTTATATACCTTTCATTTAATTTAATGTATATCGGTTTCTTATGTAACTTTGCTGCATCTTGGCCAGGACTCCCTTAAAAAAGAGGTTTTTAATCTCTATGGGATGTTTTCCCTGCTTAAATAAAGGTTAAACAAAATAAAAATAAAACCTTCACTTATCTTAAAAATTTTACTGCAGCATAACCCCCATGTCACAGACTCTGATAACACCGAACCAAAAATACAGCATATTTGCACCATATAATTTAATGCTCTGAACTTCCATAACAATGCGTTTTTTTTGCACCATGTTTTTTCTTCCACACTGTTTACATTTGATCACTTCTGCACTTAAAGGCATGGAAACTTACTGCACTTACAGTCTGAAAAGCTGCACTAAACGAAATTTTCGTTTTTAATACACTATGTATACAAAACGACAATAAAAGTTGTCTAAATCTAAGTCTCTGGCCAAAGCATTATCACATTTTCACACATTCAAACAGAGAACTGGCAAAACTAATTAATCTATATATATCATTTGGCAAATTTCACATTTATAGAAGTAAATTCAATTAAACTAAACCCTCTTTATTCGCGTTAGATACTGAAATAAAGAAATACGTACAGTCTGCAAATCAGATCAACGATAAACCAACTCCATTAAAATAAAACGGAAACTGATCCTTCATTTACCGCAAACATCAAATTAATCTCAAACCTTAAAGCCCTCACAACTTTATTAGCCCCTCAAATGCATTTATCAGTATTGTTTTTGCAAATCTACTACCTGTTTTTTATTATGTAGCTGAAATTACAGTAACATGAATGTCTCTTGTTCTATAAATATTGTAAATATATTTTCCTCTGCATTATGTGTAAATAATTTCTCAGTAAAAAAAAAAAAAAACAGTTACAATTTACTATACATGCTCTCTCTACCTTCCAAAAGTACAGCCAGCTCATTTAGATTCAGCTGTAAATGAATGCATGCTGCTCAGTTAGAGAGCTGGGTGAATAAAATGCAAATGTGCATCTGGAGATTCTCCCTAATTCAGCCACATTTCCTGGAACTTCTCCTCTCAAACCCAGAACCTGTCTTCAAAAGCCACTTTGTAATCCACTCAGCACATACCGATGCTATTGTTCTGCACACCTGTACAACCGCTCCCTGCACCCACCTCCATCAGCTCCCCCTGCCGTCAGGGTTGGGCATGTCCAACATCAGACAGACTCCCCCCCACCCTGCTACAGATCAGTTAGAAATGCTATTGTCCCCATTAAGGCTCAATCTTCTCACATCATCTCAGCACTAACTGAATCATTACCATGTCAACAGAGACGTGCAGGCAGAGCACAAACAACATTCAGGAGGTAATGCACAACCTGGTCGTCATCATCTTTGTGAAAAGACTTGCAGATGGGGAGAGCGGTCGTTTGCATGAACAAGTCCGGGACTGTGCAGGACAGAGGAGTTTGTGATTTGAAGGTGGAGTTCAGTGTCTGTCTGCCTCCCTTCCCTTGCTCAGTCTTGAGTTGGTTATAATGTTTGAGGGCCTGCCAAAAATACATATAATAGATACAATGCAGCCACAAACCAGAGATCAAAGTAGCAGGTTATTAAGGGTCTTCACCATCGCTGCACGATCTTTCTTTTTCTGATCTCTCCTGTTTTTCTTTAAAATAAATAAGAAACACATTCAGGTCATACTGGAGGAGGAACATCTGTTGATATGACTTTCAACACTGCAGCCTCTTCATTTCTTTTAGGTCTGGATGTTGACTGAACATTATAACCTACTAGACCATTTATTTGTAGCTCTGAATTTATGCTTGGGGTCAGTATCCCTCCAACAAAACCACAGAACACAGAATTTTCCAATATTTTTCTATATTTAGCTTCATCAGTCTTCCATCTACCTTTATTGATGTTTTTCTCCAGGTTAAAGAAAAAAGCGTCCCCACAGCATGATCTTTTCTCCACCATGTTTCCTGATAGGACAGTGGGTTTAAATTCCATATAGCGCTTTAAATCTAGGCCAGTTTTACCCTCATCTGACCAGGGCCGGTTTCCTCCTCATGCTTAATTCAGACTTTAAACAGTAGTTCTTCCTGTCAGGTTTTCTTTTAATAACTATTTGCTTTCATAAAGCCCAAATATTGGCGTGTACAGTTGATAGTTTTGCTACTGATGCATAAAAATGTAACTAGGTGGTGGTGCTGGATTTTATTAAGGTAAAGGGGCTGAACATAAATGCACAGGTGACATTCCACTTTAGAATATGTCCTGCTTTGTGCTAGTATATTGACAAATCACGTTAAAATGTGTGCAATATTACAATGTGAAAAAAGGTTCATGGGGTAGTGAACAGTTAAAACAAAAAAACTAAGAACATTCTGACTCAGACTTGGATGCTGAGCTTATTTCGTTCTAATCTGGGTCTAAACCCAATGAGAAAACAATTAATGATGCTGCCAAGACTCACAGCTAGACCTGACATGTCACTGAATCAGCAGTTTAATGTTCAGGAGTACGCAGCTTGATTTGACCCAACATTTTTTGTTGTTTTACTTAATTTCTCATTTAAAAAATTAAAGAAAATGCAGATAAAGGCAAGAGAGTTTACTTAAAAAAAAAAAAAAAAAAACACATTCATGATGTTAATACAGTGTGGAACCTCAGCTGTGATAGGTGACGCAACTCAGCAAGGAGAAGGGCAAAAACACAATAAAAATAAACGTAATTATAAGATTCTTTTGAATAAAGGCATCATAATATTGCACTCTTTTCATCATGTTTCAGCAACCTTCCCTGATCCTTAGCAACTGAGTCAAGATCAGCTGTGGAGAGTAAAAAAAAATCAAGCAGTAGAAATATATTAAAAAAGAAATTATATTCTGTATATATTGCAAAAGAAACACATTTTTCCCACTTTTATATCTACAAATAATAATAATGGAACAATATGATCTAACAAAAACATTCAGTATGATGAGAGTTCTGAATTTTAGGAGGGCTGGATTGATGAGGCTCTAGAAGGAGTGAACACAGCAGCATGGAGGTGGTCCCTGATGGAAAATCACAAGCCTTTAGAATATATATTCTGAGATTAAAGTCAGAATTCTGAGAAAAAAGTCAGAATCCTGAGATTAAAGTCAGAATTCTGAGATTAAAATCAGAATTCAGAATCCTGAGATTAAAGTCAGAATTCTGAGAAAAAAAGTCAGAATCCTGAGATTAAAGTCAGAATTCTGAGAAAAAAAGTCAGAATCCTGAGATTAAAGTCAGAATTCTGGGATAAAAGTCAGAATTCAGAATTCTGAGATTAAAGTCAGAATTCTGAGAAAAAAGTCAGAATCCTGAGATTAAAGTCAGAATTCTGAGGTTAAAGTAAGAATTCTAAGATTAAAGTCAGAATCCTGAGATTAAAATCAGAATTCTGAGATTAAAGTCAGAATTCTGAGATTAAAGTAAGAATTCTGAGAAAAAAGTCAGAATTCTGAGATTAAAGTCAGAATTCTGAGATTAAAGTAAGAATTCTGAGAAAAAAGTCAGAATTCTGAGATTAAAGTCAGAATTTTGACTTTTTTGTCATATTATACTGAAATAAAATTTAAAAATCAGCGAATTTATTTTTTTTTTCAGTGGCCCTAATCCTCTTCCGTATTTACCTGTTGGACAGAGGCGCAGATTGGTTGAGAGCAAAGCACCCGCTCAGCCCGGGGCCACGCCCACACAACGCCCTATAAACCCACACTGAGCAGCGGCCACTCCGCGCGCAAAATGTTTGAATGAGCACCCTGCCTGTTTTTTTTTTTTGTAGAGATTTTTAGTATTCTCCCGATGTTTTACAAAGTCGCAGTTTTAGCTCTTTTATCAGCAAAGGTTTAGATATTTTATTGCATTTCATTTTTTTTTTAATTTCGGCGCACAGGTAGCTGGAAAATGGCAGAGTGGAAGACGCAGGTGACCTACAGCTATAACCCGTCCTATCAGACCTACTACGGGGTTCTGTATCAGCCCATGGCGGGACAGAATCACCTGCCCGCCTGGAGCGATAGCGGACTCACCGACCTGAGCAGCTACAATGGCGGCGCTACGCAGAGCGTTGCTACCGATATAAATACCACCATGACCGGCGAAGAGTCCCCTCCGCGCAGCCCCGAGAGCAGGAATTGCTACCCGGGAACCGAACTGTCTTATCTCCATGACAGCCATGAAGGGCAGCTAACGCTAGCCGCGCCGCCGCCGGAGATCTATGGAGGAGCGGGTGAAGTCAGACGGGCCAGGAGTGATTCAATCAGCGACTCTGAAGCGCACACTTCCCCTGGTAAGTGTTTCACGACATTTATTTTAAACCATACTCACATATCCTTGAATATACGAGAAAAGTTCTTCCTCAAGGGTCGCAAGGTAGGAATCCATGGTTCGTTAAATATGGCGGCACTCGGTGCGTAGAAAACCAAGGTGGCGCCATCTAGCGACTGAGCGGCACGGCCGTAAATCATTTAATGGATGATTTCAAATTTAAAACTCAAAATATACAAAGAGAACCAATTTCAAAAGCGTTTTATAATTGAATATTTTGAATTATAATCAAATATTTATTGCCATTTCATTTAATCTTGTTAATACATTTATGTAGTAAAAAGTATATTTTTGTGTATAAACGCACCGAAAACTTGTTACTCTGAGATGGTCTCTTCCACAAATACAAGAGAGAGAAAAATGTCGAAAAATATGTTCGATTGAGCAAGGTATTTCATTTTCTGCAAAAATTTTCAATTTTAGTTAAATATATAATTAAGTTATTTCAGCCATCAAATTTTATTTTTACTAATAGGCAGACCTTGTACCCTTTTTTTCTTTTTCCTCCATTTAGATTCTTGGAGCTCTGTGAGTAGCCGGGAAGGCAGCCTTCCGCATGTGGACCCCACCACCTGGGTGGAGAGGGACGTCTGTGAGGAGCCGCTCATCAGGAGCCCAGGTGGCAGCGAAGATGTTTCCAGCTCCCTGGTGGACTCTCCCCAGAACCTGGTTGTTCAAGAGAACGAGGCCAACAATAGCCCCATCCATGCACAGGCTCCCTTTCCTGCCCCAAAGAAGAATTGCACTGCTACGTCCACCAATCCTAAAGCAAAGGTCCGATCAGCCTTCTCTGAGAGCCAGATGAACGCTCTCGTCCAGCGCTTCAGTGTTCAGAGGTACCTCACACCAGCTGAGATGAAGAACCTGGCAGAAATGACTGGACTGACCTATAAACAGGTAAGGGGCGCTCAACAAGAGAAGAGCTAAGTATGTTTTAGTTTTTATACACTTTATAACAGTTATGTGTTTTGTAGGTGAAGACATGGTTTCAGAACCGGAGGATGAAGCTGAGGAGGCATCAGAAGGATACGAGCTGGGTGTCTGAGCGTTATTCCATCCGCAAGGAGAACTCCTATCACAGACCCGTCTTCTCCAACATGGCCTCACACATCCCACCTGTAAGTGGCTCTGTTAGCGTGGATCTGCTATGATGGTGTCCAGTAAGAGTTCCCTGTTTGAGATGTAACAGAGGGATAGCGATCCGGACACAGAACAATGCATCCATAATGGAGGTCTAACCGCAGTTATGGTTACGGCCTTAAAGGCGTGATGCAACACTACATACACGACACTGTTTTCAACATGCACATTTAAACGCTTGGCTAATTTTTTTCCCCCATATTTGTTTTTGTTGCAGTATCAAGCAGATGGCCACCCCCAGTTCAGGGGTCATTACAACCAGCACATCATGGAGGCAACTTATAAGAAGACCTCACAGAACCTGGCCTACTACCTTGCTGCTGGATCTGCTGGGTATCCACCGTGGCCCACTAACGCGTCACAAGCAGTCATGCCCAACCGGCCCCATCCGGCTGGCTGGGCGGTGCCACAAGGAGGCGTTTCCTTTGATTACAACCCCTGCGCAAACAACTATGTACACGCCACTACTGCTGAGAGCAAGGACCGGGAGCCTGTCAGCAGCTCCATGAACACAGCTATGGTTCATGATAGGAACCAGTAGCTTCGTCTGTCCATCCAGCTCATGTTAATAGTTGTTTGCCGTCATTTGTAGTTAAACACAGCTTTATAAGCAGGGTGTGCATATGTTCTGGTCTGTTGGGGAGTTTTGTTTTTATATGAGACTATTTAACGTGTATCCTTTATGCTTCGTCATACCAGATGTTTCTGGTTTGGATGCACTTTGTTCTGCAAGTTTTTACAGATCATGCAAACAAGCTAACTTGACATGCACACTTATTGAAAGGAATTTCTTTAATAAATACAAGTTCTGTTTGCAAGTTGGAGGTGTTGTCTTTAATCAAACTGGCATAAAGCTTTTCTATAATCCAGTAAGATGGTTAATAAGAAGCAGAGCAGGTCCTGCTGGTGCTATTCTGGCCCCTTCATGTTCCCTTGGCAGTTTTCAGATATTTCCATATAAACTATTACCATTACCACACTTTTCAAAAAGAAAATATTAGAATCTAGCAAGTTCCCTTTTTTTTTTTTTTTTAGCTTCATAATCTGTTTTTGCCCTAAATGACATCCAAGTATTAGTATCCAACTGAACTGCAGTGTTTTTTTTCTTTTGGCAAAACTACATTATCAGGGTGATGTAAACATAATTTAGTTTTCAGTTGTAAGCCTGAAATGATTAGAAATTGCTTTAAATGTTTGTGCATACTTTCTTTTACAGAATGCTTTGAATTACATCATTTAAAAACCATGTATATCTAATTTAATTTAGACCATCCCATTCCTTTAGTTTTGGATGTATAAAATGACAGCTGCAGTCCCTGTCTATGTGAATGTGTTGCTTTTAAAGTGAATTCCCCACATGAACTAATAAACCTACAGAGCTATTTTCTTTGCTTTGTATTAAAAAGCACTTTATTGAAAAAGTATTTACATCAGAACCAAAGTCAATGGTGACCATACAGTACAATTACAATATTGCTCCCCTTCCCAACATTTAGCAAAAGCTCTTAAATCTACAAGGCATTTCTTCCAGCACAAAAAAACTTCATCTCCGTGCAAAACATTTCTGTTTTTTTTGTAACGGGTTGTGGAAGTCGCTGCAAGTATCACTTGCACCACAGCATTTTATTCATGTTCTATAACTTTTAATGGCCGGCATAATACAGCAAATAACAGGATTTAGCTAGACCTGTTGATGCACTTTAAGTACCGGGTGATGCACACTAATGCATCATAGCAAGTTTTACTCATGATGCTAGCAGAGAGCAATTGTCTCTTTTCCTCCTGAATCCCACATCCCAACACACATACTTTCCCTTATTCAACCAGAACCTGCATTTGGAGTTCATTATAAAACCCTTCATGAAAAGTCCAAGGCCCCTAGAACTTCTCCCATTCACACAACAGGAGACATGGAGTGAGAGAAGACACTGAAGTCTGTCGCTGCGTCTGTTTGTTTGGGGCCTCTGCAGTTCAATCCATTTTGAGGCTGCGGTAGATATAGCGAATAAATGCCAGCGATGCCCAGAACGACACGCTGCCCAGCATCAGCGAGAACACCATCGCTGTAAGCAGGGAGTATCCGAAGAACTCAGAGCTTTGCACCAGGCCGCTCATGGAGGAGCGGTTACGATAGTAGAAAACAGAATAGACAAAGATGAAGAGGCCCGTGGATCCGGTGCTCAGCACACTCCTCCACCACCACCTGTAGTCCTCGCCCGACAGCAGGAAGTAGGTCAGGGCTACGGAGATGCAGGCGCCCACCGAGAGGAGGATGGCGAAGACGCAGAGCAGGATGCCGTAGAGGGTGTAGTGTTCTCGGCCCCAAACGGTGGCGAAGATATAGTAGAGTTCCACTGAGATGGCACTAAGGGAAGGTAGAGTTAAAATATAGATCAAAATGCAGGGATTAAACAATCCTAAATGCAATAATCTGTAAAGGCAGATTATTCTAATAGGAAATAATATGTACAGTTATTTATGAAATAATTAGTTCTCGTGAACTTTTTTACATTTTGTCTCTTGAAACTAAACGTAAACCTTTGGCCTACATCATACGAAACTCAAAATCCCCTTGTTGAACATGGTGATGGCAGCATCATCCTGTGGGGATAGTTTTCTTAAACAAGGACAGGGAAGGGGGTCAGAGTTGTTGGATTTATAGATGCAGCTTAACTGGAAGAAAACCAGCAGATTTTACATCCGATCTGACTGAACCTGATTTATTCCTACACCTGGTTAAAAAAAAAATAACAAAAACAATAAAGTGAATTTGTAAGATTTTTTTAAACCAGCAATTTACATCTCCTTTAAAATGATGCATTGTGTTTAAATATAAAATAGAAACCAACAAACACGAGGAAGTAACTGGATAAAATGTGACAACATATGAAAAAGTATGAATTCTTTAGCAAGGTGCTGCATCTGCTAATCCAGAGCATTTGTGGAAAGCCATTGCTGACACAATCTGAAGCCGATATCCAAACTTAAAAATTTCTAAAGCTGTCCCATCTTCACGCAGAGTCAGACCTCACCTGAAAGGCAGGAAGCCACCGATGGCCATGTGTACCACGGCGTGTTTGTACCAGGGCTGAGGGGGGATCTGCCGGGGGATGTTACGAGTGCGGCACGGCGCCTGGAAGCTGCCGGCCCGGTTCTTTCCCACAATCCCGCCGATGACGGTGAGGGGGAAGCCAACCAGAACCCAGGCACACAGCAGGAGGAGCACTGTGGTGGCCGGCAGAGCCTGAGTGGAGCCGCTCCACCAGTGGACGGAGTTCACCACGCTCCAGGTGAGGAAAAGGGGAGCTGTGGAAATGTGGGACCCACAGTCAGCAGAACGCATCTACTAACACTTTATGCATCAGTAGAGCTCAACTGAAGCATATGAGCAGGGGAATCCATTAACTTGAACACAACAATGCAAATTGTAAAAAATATTAACGACATTATTTATGTCCTGATCATTTCTCTTATCTTTCACTAAGTTTGCACATTCCCACTAGATTCAAATATTAAATTGCACCTTGAAAATCTGCTGAATGGATGAAACCTACTCAACCCATAGATTTGCAGCATGCGCAGGAAAACCAAATCCAAGAGGAAGGAGAACAAATATTAACTCCTAACGCTGCATTCTGCTGATTTGACACAAACAGGAGGGATTGATGTTTAAAATGTTTGGTCATTAGCATGCTGCTTCGAAAAGTGAGTTTTAAAAACTTCAAAATTTTTAATTCAGATCAGAGTCCTCGTATCGGACGTCAGAGTTTTTCTCCGGCTGTTTAGAGCTTAAAATAACGGAGGCTGCTGCTCACTGCTGCTCAGCAGGCTGAAAGAATGTTTCTACAAATTGGATTGTTTGGTAAAAGTAACAGGAAAAAAAAACACATTAAAAACACAAAACATCTTGATAGGTAGGTTAAAGGAGCTCAACACATCACTTCTGAAGTACAGTTATTAAGCAGACAATAGCAGCCTAGCTACCCCAGCAAGAAGCCGGACTAATTAAGATAACTCATTTAGGGGCAAAAAAAAAAAAAAAAAAAAATCATATTTGAGCAACATTTTTCTTCATTGAAAAAAAAAAAAAAAAAAAAAAAGGTGTGATTTTCTTTATCTAACAGCTGTTTATTTAATAATTGTTGATTAACTATAAAATGCAAAGTAATAAAGGGTATTTTAATACTCTTTTCATTAAAAGTTCAATTAATTTCCACCTGCAGCACCTAACTTTGATTAAGGCCAATAAATAAACACCAATTCCCTACTGTGACATTTTTGTTTTCAGCAAACGTAGAGCAGAGCTTTCATAGACCTGACATCAGCTGAGAAGAAGTTCATCAGTAAAAACCTTTTTAAAGGATCTTTTCCAAACATCTGTGACAGCAGAAAGATCAGCCAAGGCCCACGACCTTGGAATACCAGAACAAGCCTTTATGCTGCGGTTTTATTTATCAAATATCGTCCCAGTGCTGTAGTGAAAACCTCAGCATCCCTGTGGATGTTCAGTGCAAACACCGCTTGTTTGAGCTCACACACAAGGTTAACAAGAAACATGAATAAATCAGCACACTGAAAAAAATAGAAATTTAAATAAGTTGTTTCTTAAAATAAGTGCATTTTTTTCTTGAATTTAGGAGGTAAGTCTGAAACTTTGCCAATGCAGCAAGATGATTTACACTTAAACTAAGGAAAAACAATTGCATTAAAAGCATATTATCTAATCATCTTATTTTAAGAGTAAAATACTATTTTCATTGGCAAATCATCTTATTTACCTACTCAAATTGAGGGTACATACATGCAATGTAAGAGTTTTTTTTAAACTTGTCTAGAGATAAGTAAATTGTAATTGTCTTTCCTTCTTCCCAGCTGAACTATTTGAGTTTGCACAATTTCCTCCATAAAAAATAAGACTTAGAGAGCCATTCTAGTTTAATTGAGCCCGCTAAATGTATAAAAGTTGCCTATATTTAAAACGCTCTTGCTTTGGATCTTATCTTATGTTTAAATTAATTAAATTAGAGATTTAAGACAGAACAGACTTAAAACATCACCTGAGAAAAGAGAGGAGGTGAGGATGATGTTCCACACCCAGCGCTGCCCGTTGATCTGCGTGTAGAAGCTGCAGGAGACGTAGCCCGATACGCAGCTGGTCAGAGCGTACAGGACGATGGCGGCCGAGTTGATGGCCCCGTGTCGGTGGACATTGAACATTCCCAGCAACGCCATGAGGATGATGGCTGAGGTAACAAGAGAGGCGAAATTATTTCCACTCCAGCAAAACATTGAAGATGGGCTTCTCATTGACTTCTAGATTATTTTTTTTTTGTTTCTACAAATTGTTGCTAAAGGTTTGGAGCTGAAGCCACTCTGCTTCTGAACAGTGATGGTTTCCATGGGAATTAGCCCTTTGTTTGAATGTTTCCATCTATGGTTCTGTCTGAAGGCTTACCAGTGGCCAGGGTCAGGAACTGAGCTCCAACGCCCAGAACGGCACACAGCAGGCTCTTAAAGGGCGGGAACCTGAAAACATCTGTATGGATGATTTTCCAGCCGTTGTCTCCTTGGTCCAAATCATCACAGCCGCCCTCCTCTTCCACATTGTACCTGAAAAACGACAGACCGGGCTTTTTAAACACCTCACCCGCCAGTTATACCTCTGTATACTTTAACATTTAGCTTTCCTTAATTAGTAAAACTCCAGTCCTTCAGTCAGAAAGCACAACTCATTTAAGCCATCCATGTTTTAGTAGCCATTTAAAATAGTGTGGGGAGTTTGCAAATAGATTGCTTCTACAGGACTGGAACGGAATATTGATAGGATACCAGTAGATAGCTTTATATAGGAACAGCATTATCAAGAATTTAACTTTTATTTATTTACTTTTTCATGAGTTACAGCTTTGCTAAGTGCTGGAAAGGATTAAAGAGACTTTTTAGCCCCATTTTGACAATCTTATTTTCGATTCTAGTTCATTTTTTACCTGGTTTATTTCTTATTTTAGCAAAAGTTTTTATTAGTTTAGTTATAGTTTTAGTCTTTTATGTAATTTCACTTACATACTGGGGCCAAGACAAAAAAAAGAAAGAAAAAGGAAACTAGAATAGTAAGTAATAATGAACGGGTTCCAAGCCCCGCCCCAGCAATTCGTCCCCCGGGGAAAACAGCAACCTCAAACTAGACCCTATATGAATGAATTATGATAAAGACACAAACGAAAAAACGAAAAAAAATCTCTCTTAAAACTCAATTCATTTAAATAACTTTTGTAAACTCTTAGTACAGTTTCAGTTAGCTTTTTTTTTTTTTTTTTTTTACTAGGGTCAAATTTTTATTTTTTTATTAGTTAACTAGAATGTTTTTTCAATTCTAATATTCTTGGTATCATTCATGTATCATTTATCTTCTATATTTACGTGTTCAGTCAGATCTATGTTTAGAAGCAATCCCTGAAGCTATGCACATTTCTGGTGACTTGAAGATTAAAGAGGCTTTGTAACCCGAACCAACCCAGCAGCATGTTGAGGCCGACCAGCACAAACTTTAAAACTTAAAAAAAGTTTACAGACAAACATGTTCATAACAATTGCAATGAAAAAATACAGAGAATATAGCTACAATTCTAAGAATAGAACCTTTTTCCTTCACTTCAAAGAATGTAAAGAACAATTTAATAATTCAGTCTAAATCCTTGCTTTACAAACTCAAAATGTTTAAAGTTTCAGCTAAACCATTTATCCCTGACTGTTTACCTTCATAAATACCTGTTGGAGCTATTTATTCTTTATTTCTTTATCCATTTGAATTGTGTTAATTCCTAAACTTATATATTTTTTGTATTATTTACAGACTTAATTTATAGGTTAATTGTTGCATTTTTGTGCATCTATTTTTTGTTGTTTTATTATTTTTCTTTATTTTATTTTATGTAAAACAGGAAGAAATGTGGGCGGTCCACTTTCTATAATTGTAGGAGCCTGGTAAGGACCAGCAGGCATTTGGGTTAGGGGCCTATGGGTTTTTACCAGTGCAAGAGAGGTAACAGGGCAAGGAAAGTTTGAACTCTGTAATGTGACAAAGTATAGGAAATAAATCAACTAAACATCTACAAGTTTGGACTTCCACTTCTTTTGCCTGCGTCAAGAAAACGTGACCCCAGTGCCTATAGTGGCTTATTGGAACTTAATTGGATGTTTGGTTTGACAAACAATTGCCACTACAATACCATTTAAAGAACTTATTTTAGTCTGTGTTGTAATGATTTCACCACCGTCTGTTAGCAGTGAACAGATATGAAAGTCTGACCAAAATCTTTGGATTCTAGTTGTTTTTAACTGAGATTATTTTCTTATTTTTTGGCACTAGTGCACTGCAAAAACGATCTAGAAATAAGTTTAAAAAATCCTTAAATTAAGAGTATTTACCGTACCCTGTATCTGAGTAGGTAAATGAGATGGAGCCTATGGAGTGAGCATTTTTACTCTTAAAATAAGATAAGTAGATAACATACACTTGAAATTTACAATGCAATTGTCTTTTCTTATTTTAAATGTAAATTGTCTTGCTCCATTGGCAAAATGTCTCTTTTACCTCTTCAATCCAAGAACAAATGCACTTATTTTAAGAAAAAATTACTTCTCTAGATTGACTTCTCTAGATTACAGGAAATTGGATGGAGAGAGAAGAAAATCCATGGTTGAGAACTAAAACCAGTTGCACATGGATGGCGCATTCTACCCTGAGTCACCAATGCCACCAACTAGGACTAGTTTTTGCTCCTAAATATTTTATTCCTATTGCATATTTTATTCCTATGGTTCTCTGCATTGACTCTTAAATGACGTTTCTAAGAGCCAATTGGAGGCAAATTTATTGATAAAGGTCAAAATACAAAATTGATACTTTTTTGTTAAAATTAGCATTTAATTTTACCAACACTGCAGCGTTAAAAGCATAGAATATAAAAAGGCAAACTTATAATGTATATTTTTGGGCTTTGCGCACTTTCATCTGGTTTGGTCTGCCGCGGTTTCCGTAGACTCGTGAACGAGATCTTAGGAAATCCTATACACTACTGTTTATGCTCTAAAAACATTCTAAATGACTTTGTTTCGAGTAAATTCTGGATGCTACCCACTCAGGACACTTGGAATACATTGGACGAGCAGTATGGAGGAATATTGACACGTTTTTTGTGGACTTTTATGGACCTTTCTGTCTCGGGCACCATAGACCTCCATTATTTGAATGTCAGCAGACAGCAAGAAGCCTCCCAGATCTCCAGATGCATTTGAGATATCAAAAAAGTACTCCAGAGTGTTGTTCAGCATGGGGGTGAGTAGAAAATGAAGGCTAATCATGTTTTGGGTGTACTATTCCTTTAAGGACATTTTTTTTTACAAAATTAAACCAGGTGAAACAAAAATATATCCACTTGGAGTATTGATAGATGAAAAAGTTATTTTTTTTTTTTCTCAAATTTACAAAATTTTTATATATTTTTTTTTTACAATTTTGATAAAGCATATTTCACAGTCTCTATATTCCATTTAACGATTAATGGATTACTAAATTAGTTGATGATTATTTCCGTAACGATTAATCCTATTCATTGTTTCAGCCCGAATGTGGACATAAACTTTACATACATCAAAAATATCTCTTGATCGCTATTAAATCCAGACATGGAGCAGAAAACTAAAGAATTCTCGTTAAAACTCAACAGTAGAACAACAGTAAACTGACTAAAATGGGGGAAGTGAAGCTGTGTTCACCGGGTTTCATCAGAGCACTGATAGCTAAATGCTTACTCACCTGGCAAAGTCATTCTTAAGGACCCGCATGAGGATGATGATGACGAAGCCCAGCAGCAGCACCACCAGCACCAGTGAGTTGATGATGGACAACCAGTGGATCTCCAGGGTTTTCGGGAAGAACGAGTAATCTCTGAGGCGCTCGGCTCTCCGAGCAAAAGGCAGGTTGGACTCGTACCAGCGGACGCTGTAGGTGTGTGTGATGGTCAGGCTGCCTCCCCCCACGCCGACTCCCCCCACCGCTGACCCCGCCCCCTCCTCCAGGGGAAAGGGCTTGACGTCCTTCACAGAGACGTTGGCGAAGATCACGTTGTCGCCGTTGTACTCGATGTTGAAGTCGAGGTGAGTCCACAAACCCACCTGACAGGGAAGAAGAGGCGACCGAGGGTGAGAAGGCGACAGGATGGCGTACAACAGATCTACACAGGTCCTCTGTTCACCTTATGGCTGTGAGGCAGGAAGCCGCTCTCCTCTATGTATCCCACAAACCCCCAGATGGGAATATCGTCTAAGACGAATTCAAAGTAATACAGTTCCTCGATGGCCTCGCGGAGCTCGTCCACCTGAGGAACACAGAAAAGAAGCAAATTTATTCACAAATGGAGAGAACCACTGAGTGTAATCCATCTTCAGCTAAACTAGCCCACATTTACAGGCAAAGCAGATATTTAAAGCCTAAAATTGCAGCAAACAAAGAACAAAACAGTCAGAAATCAAACATTGAACCACACGTATGATACTTTCAATGTATGAGTAGGCTGCAGCAATAAAAGCTGAACTGTTACCATGCAGCCTATAAATTACCTGTTTTTCTGATAGAGTGAGCTTGCAGAGAGTTTTTCTTTCCACATTCTCTCTGAAGCGGATGTGGTATAAAGACTCGGCCATCCTGTCCCCGTCCAGCACTTCGCCCAGACTCAGGGACTTGTGGTGCACCTGAAGATTTCACGCAAAAACAACAGGTGGGATTGTCAATGAGAAATAGGAAGCAGCCCGAGTCAGTTAAAGATCAGCCAACCTCCGTCGCCGCATGCCAGTACTATTTCATTGAGCAACTTTAAGCTTTGTGGGCCTACAAAAAACTATACAATAAGTCAGCAAAAGTCATCTTTTATTGTCTATACAAAAGAAAGGGCCCAATAAAGGCTGGTTAAGGACACTAAGGGACATTTAATGTTTTACTTTATTTATTTAAAGTAGCTAAAAGTGCATTGTATTCTCCTTTATAGCAAAACTGTAACACATACAGGAATTTTACTATATTTGTGGATTAAAAGTACAAGATTCACAGCAGTTTGACTGAAAGCTTTTGTTTATTGATGCTGCCAATGTGAAATGAAACATCCTCCAAATAAATGAATCCGTAAATTCAGTGGTTTAAAACAGCAACTGAAAGCCCTTGTTTTATTACGTCCTCAGAGCAGTGAGTTCTGACCTTATCTGGTCTGCAAACAGGCAGGGTGTAGTAGTGATAAGTCTCCTGAGGGTTATGATAAGGGCCCACTTTGTTGACATAAAGAGTCACATTGTCCCCTTGCTTGTAGCCCAATGCCCAGCCTGAGAACAAGCCCAGGATCAAGACACAGAGCGCTGCCATCGTCCTCCTGTAGCCACCGGGGAGCTATCCAGTTCCAGCACCTGCAGCAAACACACAGTTTATCAGATTGTGGCGATCATCTCTCTCTATTTAGACGTCCAAACTACTACCAGTACTCCAAACAGGGTTAATCAGTCTTTCATTCATTTTTTTAATGTTTTAAAATTGATTAAAACACAACTTGAAGAATTTTAGCATCATGAAAGTCTTAAAAGTTCAAAACGAGATGCTGCTCTGCTTGTTTGTGTTTTTCTAGAAAGAGATATGGACCTAAATCTCATCAACTATGTGGATTTTAATTTAAAAATATGTAAATATAATATTTCAAACCTTATCATATATTTAATAGAGAGCTCATCTTTTTTTTCTTTTTTGTTACAATAAAAAAAGACAATTAGAGCTCTAAAAAAGTGATGGCACGCCTTCTTAATTTGACGACTAATTGTCAGAGCTGTGTATTATAAAGGAATTTGTTATGTGAACTTCTTTGACTTGGAACCAGAGCATCCTGGCACTTTAACCAAAGACACATTCGTCTTCAGAAACAGAAACAGGCTGAGATTACAGGGAGGCTCAGTGTAAGAGGCTAAGGAAAAAAAATCCATGATTATTTCAATAGGTTTCACATTGAATCATCGCTATAGCAGACATTTTGGGACTTTTTCCTGCTTTTTTTGTGTTTTATTACAAAAACACCAACAAACAAAAAACCTCTCCCAGCTCATTAACTACTGAAACCATGGATTTTTAAAGTTAATCACTGAAAACCTTAACAGAAAGGTCCTAAAGTTGTGTCTCTGATCTTACATCCTCCATGAAGGCTGCAGTGAAAACAAAACAGCTTCTTTTCAACATCTGCTGATTTCCAGGAATCTCTAGAAATCGATGGAGCACACACTCCTATGCTTCTAAGTTTCAGTGTTAAAACATTCATTGTTGTTTACTAGCAGCCTGGTCGCTATTAATATCAACTGCCACCGATTCACACTGCTCCAACATCCAAACTAGTTTAGATATTTTTTTTCATAATAGCCTTTCTAAAAATAGATGCCCTTTTTTTAAGCCTGAGAGTCATAAAATGTAATCATGCAAACTTCAGCCACTGCCAGTCAGCTGGCTGAAAGACGGTTTTGAAAGACGTAGTAGAAGGCTACTGCTTATCGCAACCCAAATTTAGCTTTAGTTAGAAAAAAAAAATGGATAGTCATGGTGAGGAAACATAAGACGTGCACTTCATCATCTCTTATAAGGAAATGCTGTTTTAAAACTACAGCAGGTTGACTGGTGGTTTTAAATAAAGATAACACATTCATACCATCTTAAACCTCCCAATAAAAAGCTTGCTAGAGAAACGTGCAAACAAATATGACTATGAAGACAGATAAAACACAACAGAATGAAAGTGTTACAGCGTAAGCTCATCTATTATTGACGGTATATTAAGTTAAAGGGATTTTCTTAGGTCATGTCTGCAGACCAGAACTTCCGTCACTTCTGTATTTTATGAGATATTGAGCTGAAAAGAAAGGCAGACTACAATGATCACAGATTTCACTTATGGTGACCTATTTAGGACATCTGTAAAATGAAATAAAGATGCATAAGTACAAGATTTTATTGGCTAAAGAAGAAAAACAAGTCATATTAGCTGTGATTAAAAAGAGTTTAAATAGACTTTTTGTGTCATTGCTTTTTTTTCCATCCCCCTCTCAAAATCTAAATCTAAAAATCCACTCACAGTAGGCACCCAGCTGAGTAATGATGCAGAAATTTCTGCTGTAGGATTAAGTTAAATTCTTTAACATTTAAAAAAACAACATGAAATGAAAAAGATCCTCTTGTTTCTTTGGATTGATTTCATCCCAGAAGCCACCGGTTTCCAGCTGATCCCTGTAAACACCATGGTGGCAAATTTTGACAGCTTTCAATCAAGCTTCTCCAGTGCATCACTTGAAATCAGTGCAAGCCCCTGGCCTAAAACACCATGACAGATACTGCCTTGCATGTAGTGATGTCTAATGGAAAAGATAATGACAGTATAAATCTGTTTCTTTACTTTCTGGGTCTACTTAGGTTAAAACAATCAGATTATCAATGAGTACAGGGACTCAGTAAACTGCCTGAAAGATATAAATTGAAGAACATTTTTCAGACCAGCCATAAATGAGTTTGCATTGCTGTAAAAGCCTGATAACAATGAGTGGAAGCAGTGGGTGATGCAGCAGTTATGCTGGACTTCAGCTCAGGATACCGTCCAAATGGTTTCTATTACAGCTGGCCTTCACATGATCTCTGAATAACTTAAAAAAATAAAACAAACGCACAAGCCATCCCATTCTGCTCATGTTTTTTTCACAGACTGATTCAAATCAATCTATTTTTGACCAACATTTCCTGCAAATCCATAAATGTTTCCAGTTATGGTTTCATTTTTATGTAATTTTCATACATATTAGCAGTTAACGTATATGAATAGGGGAAATATGCAAATAAATAGGAAAGAAATAGATAATTTAATTTAGCAGTAGTTCAAAATACAGATTATGGAATGCAAACTTGATTTTAGGATGTTTTTGATTCTGATTAAAACTCACAATGTTGATTAAATGACATAAAATCATAGCAAATGATATGTTTAGGTGACAAGTGAGAGTAAGTAGTTTTAAAGAACCTTCATCACACTGAAACTTTCACTAATACCTGTGCATAAACATAAAATATATTAACTTGTCGTTTTAAAATACCTCAAACAGTTTTTTTAAAACTGTGATCATTCAGTCTCACCGTCGATTCACCTCCGTGGCGATGAAGAAGCAACCAAACCAGTGTGGCGGCTGGATCGCTCGGACTCCAGGCCCAGACGGTCCGTTAACGCTCACCGAGTAGCCTTAACGTTGGAGCCGGACACCGGGGGACATCCGGGATGCTGCACGTTAAACTGCCCCCACCCCTTCGCTTAAATCCGGGTACACTCAGTACTTTTACTGACAGGAGTAAGAGAAGAAAACGGGGATCCGACAACACGTCACCTGAAGAAATAAAAAATAATGACGACTTGCTCCACTTTTCCGGTTAGGGCGGAGAAACAAAACAAACACATATCCTATGTTACAGCTATTTTATTAGCTGTAATATCCCACCCTTTTTTCAAATCATTATTCCAATGCTCAGCGGGAAATTACCAAAAAATAAAATAAAAATGATTGAATCCTTGATAGCACAACGTATTCACTATTTTTCCACGGACCCGGATTTCCTCCAACCTCAAAGAACCAATCCAGTTCTCCGGTTTGACTTCCGCGTTAGTGCTAAGGCTAGTATAATCGCACGGAGCGATCGATGCGCGGGTCCGCAATGGTCTGTGATCCTGAGATGTTCGACGGTTTGACTAGTAACGCCTTGCTAATAGATTTCCCCGCGAAACACACGCAGTTACTGGCGCTCGAAACGCTCCTGCGCGTGGCTAAACTAGCTAAACGGTAAGTGTGTGTAAACATGTAAATTTTGACCGTTATTACGAAACACAACATTAGAGCTGCATGTAAATTATCTCTTTGGCTTATATAGTAGCGCTACAGTCATTCAGATGTTCTTTATAGCCCCTATTTGATAGCAAAACTAGCTTCCAACCGTGTTAGCAGATATTTTCTAAAGTTGTCTCCCACTGATATTTCTTATTGCATAGAGCTAATTCATTTCATATTCAACAGTACACAATGCTGATATATAAACACACTGGTCACTGTTGGGTTTCCATATTTCTAGTGGTTTAAATGAGGCATGATGTGCAAACTAGAGCGACTCCATTGTTTTGATTGCATCTTTTTTACAGATAGCATCTCAGGATGGGAATTCAAGGACTGGCCAAGCTGATTGCTGATCACGCCCCTGGTGCGATTAAAGAGCAGGACATCAAGAACTATTTTGGTAATTCTAACAGTCTATTTTCTGCATAAAAATTGCACTGCAATGATTTTCTAAATCTAAATAAGTCATTTTTTCCTTAAAATAAGTGCATTTTCTCTTGAATGGAGGAGGTAAGTGAGGTACTTTGCCAATGTAACAAGACAATTTGCATTTAAAATGAGAAAAAGCAACTGCATAGTCTTATTATAAGCACATATTATCATCATATTATCTAAATATTTTATATTAAGAGTAAAAATACTAATTCCATTGGCAGATCATCTTATTTACCTCCTTAAATTAAGGCTAAATACACTTGATTTAAGAAATTTTGATCTTAACAATAGGGTAAATATTGTGATGGTTTGTTTTAGGCAGGAAAATTGCAATTGATGCCTCCATGTGCATCTACCAGTTCTTGATTGCCGTGAGACAGGATGGGAACGTTCTGCAGAATGAAGATGGAGAGACGACAAGGTATGTTATCAGTCACTGATTTATGATCACTATTGCAGATTTAGTTGTTTTATTTTTATAGATCAATTGCCCAAGAGGTCTATGGGCAATAAACAAAGATGTCTTTGATCTTTCTATTTTTGTTGTAGCCACCTAATGGGAATGTTTTACCGCACAATCCGAATGTTGGAGAATGGGATCAAGCCGGTGTACGTGTTTGACGGAAAACCTCCACAGCTCAAGTCAGCAGAGGTTTGTATGAGTTAGATCAGACTTATGGGATTCTGTTTGTAGCACTTTATCTTCCATGACTTGTTCTATTTTTTCCTGGTTTAGCTCGAGAAGAGAGGGGAGAGGAGAGCAGAAGCTGAGAAAATGCTTGCTAAAGCTCAGGAACTGGGTACAACTTTTAAATATATAGTAAAAAGAAATCTGCACATTTCCTTTCTGCTGGTTTATAAAAAAAAAGTATTGTTTATTTCCTTAAACCAGGTGAGCAGGAGAATATTGACAAATTCTCCAAGCGACTTGTTAAAGTCACTAAGCAGCATAACGACGAGTGCAAGAAGCTGCTGACCCTGATGGGTGTGCCTTACATCGAGGTAACATTGAATAACCCTTACCTTTGAGAAATATGCCGATTCCATTTAAGTTTGATGGATAAATAAATAAAAAAAGGTCAAAACTGTGCTGGTTGGAAATGACTAAAACTTTGAAAGTTTGTGAATTTGGGGAAAAAAAAGCTTATGGTTCTAAAATGTTTTAAAATCAGCCTTTAAAAGACATTCATACTTGAAAGTCTTTGATTTTTTTTTTAAGGATCTTAAAATTTGAATTGAATAATTACAGCTGTTAGCATGTAGTTATTTGTTCTGCCATTCGCTGTTAATGTCAGCATATCATTCAGTTTGGGGAGTGTTGGCTTAGTGGGTTAGAGCAGTGTGTTTGTGCTCTGAGAAGGTTGCTAGTATTCTGTTCGATTCCCACAGCCTGCCCTCTGGTTCCCTGAGCAAGATCCTTGTGATTGCTCCCCGGGCGCCACACAATGGCAGCACACTGCTCCCCAAGAGGAAGCGTTAAATGCAGAGTACGATTTTCCCCATTGTGGGACAATAAAGGATTTACATTTTTTTATATTTACTTTTTTTCTAATTCAAAAATACTTTATTAATATCGAAAATGAATTTAAAAGTTAAATGTTAATTAAACATCCATCGTTCTGTGCCATATTTTAACAGTAGAACTGCCCCTCATCGAGGCATTGCATCATGACACACACACAGACCCCAAATAGGAACTTTCCTGGGGGGTTTTGTCAGTGTTTAGATTTTTTTTTGTGTGTGTTTATGCTGCGGTCTACTACTCGGGCCTTAAATCTAATAACGGAGAGGTCAAAAAGGAGGAATTTTGCACCTGTTCAGGATCACTTTGATCAGATTTCTTGTTTATCAAAATGAGACCCAATTATAAAAGTATTTTCGGTTATTACATCTTTGCTTTTATCACATTAATTTTCACTGAGACCACCTCACATTAACAGAGAACTTTTCAGACTGCCAATGTATTTATATTATTCTTTACAAATACATAATTTTATAAAACTAAATGTTAGATTTTTTTTCATTTCATTCATTCACCACTAGATGGCCTTAGTGAGCATTTGCAGCTTTTATGAGGCTTAGAAAAAAATCAACCTTTTTGCAACATGTTTTTTGAAAAGTTTTGAGGATTTCAGTCTCATCTGTCCATAACATATTCATGTATTGTGGATATAAATCTAAGATATATATTTAATCTTCAGTCTAATATATAGTCTTTAATTCATGGCCCTTAGTTTTCATTGAATTTGCATATAAAAAGCATATTCAGATGTATCAGTACATACATGCTGCTTTCTGTGGTTCTTTAATTTGAGCAACTTAATCCAGAAAATTCCCTGCATTTGATTTGAACCAACCCTGTATTTGTTGTAGGCTCCTTGTGAGGCTGAAGCCAGCTGTGCTGCTCTGGCTAAAGAAGGAAAGGTCTTTGCTACAGCAACAGAGGACATGGATGGACTGACCTTTGGGACAAACGTCCTGCTGAGACACCTCACAGCCAGTGAAGCAAAGTAAAAACCTTTTAATCTTCTTGACAGCACAGCTAAACTGGATCTCTACTGATATCAATAATTATTGTTATAATGAAAATCAAAAAAGAGCCTTTATATGCATTTATAGGAAATACACACAAATATCATAATAAACAAATGTCTTTTTTGCTTCAGGAAGCTTCCTGTTCAAGAATTCCACTTTAATCGCATCCTGGAGGAAATGGGTCTGACCAATGAGCAGGTAGTCTGCTATTTTCCTCCTTGTTACTGAGGGTAAATGTGTATCTCTGCAGCACCGGCCTCACATTTCTCTATTGATTCTAGTTCATAGATCTTTGTATTCTGCTGGGATGTGACTACTGTGGCACCATCAAGGGAATCGGCCCAAAGAGAGCCATCGACCTGATCCGACAGCACGGCTCCATCGACGAGATCCTAGAGAACATTGACCAAAATGTAAGATGAAATCTCCTTGCCTAAGAATTGTTTTTTCCTAATAAAAATTCAGGAAAGCCCTTTTTATTTCAGTACAGTAAATACTGACCAAACAAGGTTAGAAGTGTAGGATTATCCCAACTCTAATTGTATATCCAATAAAAGATGGATAACATTTTTATAGCGAAGAATGAAAGATAATTAACGATCAAATTAATTTGAAATTGAAGCAAATTATGTCTCAAATATAATGAAAATTAATCCTTGTCTGTACATCCATTTCTTCACCATGATGCACACTTGGAATTGTGTTGATATATTTTAAAACACATTTTCCATAAGTTCTTGTTTTTCCATCCTCTTCCGCTTATCGGGGGTTGGGTCGTGGAGGTAGCAGCTTTAGTAGGGAGGCCCAGACGTCCCTCTCCCCAGCCACTTGGTCCAGCTTCTACAGGGGAATCCCAAGGCACTCCCAGCACGGTCCCTCCGGCGTGTCCTGGAGGGACTCATTTCAGCCGCTTGTATCTGGGATCTCGTTCTTTTTCGGTCATGACCCAAAGTACATGAGCAGAGGTGAGCGTAGATCGACTGGTTAATTGAAAGCTTTGCCTTTTGGCTCAGCTCTCTCTTCACCAGAACAGACGGCACGTACGGCACATGCTTCGTAGCAGACGCCGCACCAATCCACCTGCCGATCTCCCCCTCCATCTCCCCCTCATTCATGAACAAGACCCCAAGATAGCTACAACTTTGATTTATATGAAATTATTTATCTGAAATAGAAGCTGCTTCAACCTTTAGCCAGTGGGCTATATTGTAGACGTAATAGTAAATAGCAACTGCTCTGATGTGTTACAAATTTTGTTGTGGATAATGTCAAACGTTTAGGGCCCAGTGCAGAACCTTGTGGCACCTTGGAGGTAAATTGCAGTAAATTAGTCAGATTTCAGTTTTTCTACTGTATACAGTGATTCACTGGTGTTGATAGGATGAGGCTCTTCTTCCTTTTACATCACATCCTGATTGTTTTTATCAGCAGTCAATCGTCTAAGATCCAGTATTCGTCACTGTAAACCGGGGCTGCAACTAACGATTATTTTGCACGTCGATTAATCTGTCAATTATTTTATTTATTTATTTATTTTTTT
>NW_015151241.1:50103-53792 GCF_000732505.1 Cyprinodon variegatus | reverse complement strand
TATGTGAGTCAAGGCAGGTGAGCAAATACTTTTGGCAATATAGTGTATATATATATATATGTATATATATATATATTATTTTTTTTTATTTTTTTTTTTTACGATTTTGGTATTATTGACGTGTTGCTATGTCAGTAAAAGACACGTTTTACTCCAGTTAATGATTAATTGATTACTAAATTAGTTAACAATTATTTAAATAATCGATTATTCAGGATTAATCCGATTACCGGTAATTGGTTCATCCCTGCTGTAAACAGTCCCATAGTAAAGTTCCCATAACTGACCTTATTTTCTGTATATTCCATTATACTACTGCCACTGAGATAGTCATGCTATATTTAATTAATTTACCAACCCTTTGGAAAGATACTCAAATCCTGGAAAGAATAGCTATTAATCTATAAGTAGAAAACTTTTTCTTTTTTCAATTTTGTTTCCTCTTATTTGGAAAAATTGCTGTTTGAAAGGACAGATATGTTGCAACATATTCGCAAGAAGTTGCCAGTTGAATAAGTAGACTCTTTATATTTCAATATTTTCCAAAACAATTTCCCTCTTTAATAAAACATCATTTTTCTTTTGTTTGAATAATCTCTATCTTTAGCTTCCTCGTCTCTTTACTACATGTTACTGCTAACTGACTCCTGTCCAGCTTTTACCCAAAAAAGAACACATTCATTATTCACTTTAGTCAAACCATACAGTTGATGTCATTTTGTGCATGTTCACCTTCCTGCAGAAGCATCCTGCACCTGAGGACTGGCTGTACAAAGAAGCCAGGAATTTGTTTCTGAAGCCAGAGGTGGTGGACTCGTCCACCGTGGAGCTGAAGTGGAGGGAGCCTGATGAGGAGGCGCTGATCCAGTTCATGTGCAATGAGAAACAGTTCAGGTGAGCATGCTGGCTCACAAAGCCTTTTTCTTTTGTTTTACCAAGATGCTGCAGTAGAGTGATCTGCTCTCACAGTGATGGCTAGTTGAACTGTTCTTGCATAGTTAGTCCACTAGTCTCCACTGTTGGACTTTTATTTGCAGTGTTATGACTTTTCTATTGTGTAAATCTTACTTTAACTGTCCTTTTAGATATTTTTCCAAGTTGTTGCCCACATGCCACATAAACAATTCAAAGTGTTTTGTCTCCAAACACAGAAAAGTCAAAATTCTTGCATGCAGCTGGGTTTTTTTGGAAATGCTGAGTCATTTTGGTGTGTTTGCAGCGAGGACAGGATCCGTAACGGCTGTAAGAAGATTCTGAAGAGCAGGCAGGGCAGCACGCAGGGAAGGCTGGACTCTTTCTTCTCTGTCACTGGATCTCTGTCCTCCAAAAGGAAGGTGAGCTTCGAAACAGCTGCCGCGCCTACTGACTGCTTCCACAGCGACCCAACATTTATTTAAATATTCTCTTAATATGAGTGTACTTGACGGTTACATATCATTTAACAGATGACTTTACTTCTGTTTATTTCCTGAATTTTCTACTTTATCTCTGTATTTTTAGGAACCGGAGACCAAAGGACCTGCAAAGAAAAAACAGAAAACTGGAGCTACTCCGGGCAAATTCAAGAAGGGCAAATAGCCTGAACTTGGTTCCCTGTTGATGTCTCTGTCATAACATTCAATGAATCTTAAATTCGGCAGGAAAAATGCTGCAAAGGACGAGGTTTTTGTTGAATGATTGTTTCAGTTATACAACCTTGTTGTTTACAACCATCCACGATCCAAGCTAGCTGTATTTTAAGGTGCTGAATGGTTTTAGCAAGGCATGTTCGAAATAAAAAGCTTATTTTGTAGTGAAAAATGTTTCCTGACTTCTTTTTTTCATTTCAAATGACCACATCTGCAGAAAGATTTTAATATTTCTGCAGTCCAATTACCTAAATTTGTAGAATTCTTTTTTGTTCCTTGACATCGATAGTATTTTATTATCAGCTAACACACTGATCCCTTTTGGGTTTCCACAATCATTCCAAGCATTCTTCACCAAATATACCAACCAGCCTCCTTTAAAAATGGTTTTATTTTTTACAACTAAATTTAGCTTTCATATAACTAGCCCTTAGGTCTGAACTAGCGAAAAAGATCTGCATAGTCAGTTTGATTTAAGTTATATCTCCTTATTTAGCTGTTTTAATGTACATCTTAGACTAAAGATGCATTTTGTAAGAGCAGAATTTGCATGATTTTATAAAATCTCTTATTTGGAGGTGATTCAGTAGACCTTTGGTATATGAATTTATAACCCCTCCCCTACGGGATGGTCTTGGATACTTTTGTCTGAATAGTCTCTTTATAGCAGGAATGGTTCATTATCCCTGCAGTTATGTTCACCCCTTAAAACCAGAATTTAAACAACCGTTAGAATATGGATGCAATAATGAACACATGTAGCCCCAAACTGATCCTTATAGGACTGATCTGGGGCATGAAGGTTAAAACAGAATATCATATGCCATGATGTCATCCGAAGTCTGATTAGTTCAGTTTTGCAATAGATGTGTTTGAATTAGAAGTACAGTTTAACCTATAGGTTTTTTTTTTGGTAAGAATTATATATTATATTAGATACCTTGTAAATTCCAATGTTGTACATAAATAAACCATAATTCACTTACGCTGAACATAAACCTGTGTTAATTTGAGTATCTGATGTGTTTGGTTCTTTCGCAGTGTTTTCTTGACGTGCAGAATCCATCTCCTGTTTTGGACGAGCTTAATAATTAATTTACCTTTCTATTGATCTCAGCAGTGGGCTGCCGTCGTGGGGCACCCGGAAAGCAATCAGGGTTAAGGGTCTTGCTCAGAGACCCATGTTGGCAGTCTGTGGAAGTGGGTTTTGCACTTGCAACCTCAGAATTCCAGGCTCTATGCCCTGACCACTAGGCCGCCGCTTCCCTCCAAGCTTTTCGTGCAGCACTCTGGTTCTGGGCCTTGTGCCAGTGTTCTTTACTCGAGCCGGTTCGGCTAGATGACCGTGATTCATCCATTCTCTGCCTCAGTCAGTACTGGCTGCACGGCCTCAGTTCACCAGGCTCACCTCGGCATTTAGTGATTTTTTGCTAATTTAATATACAAGTTAAATTATTCTGTCTGATCGAGCTTTTGTGTTGCAGAGAAATCCAATATTTTATTTATCCAATATTAACATATTTAAACTACTCCTTTTTAAAATTCTTGATGATTTACCAAAGGGTTTTTAAAGGGCAGACACACACTGAATTTCTACACCAGTAGCTCACTGTGGTTGCATACAGAGGTCTTTGGATTAAATCACGGCATCCAATTGGCTTATTATGTTTTATTTCTCTGCTTTACACTTTATTTTTGTGCTCTTTGTTATTAATTAGTGTATATTTAACATAATAAGACCACAAAACAGAGTTAGATTACAGCAGGTAGAAAAGAAAGCAATGAGGCAAAATGAGTCAGCAACTCCCAGAGACAAGTAGAGCTTTGAACACAATATGAATGTTGCTGTTCAGTGAAAAGGGATCTAAAGCTGCCAAAACATTTAAATTTGGCTGCCAGGTTAATGGACACAGTACACAGCTTAGTAATACTGATACTAGTGATAGCAGCGCTGTTCTCAGGCTTTTAGATCTAGAGATAGAAACTTGTATATGAAATTAGCAATTGTTCAAGTTAACAATTTGATGTGTTGTTGGAAAATTTAGATTTATCTTCTATCAT
>NW_015151241.1:47627-49594 GCF_000732505.1 Cyprinodon variegatus | reverse complement strand
TATTTATTTATTTATTTATCCAATGCATGATTGAAATATTAACTAGACCAACAAATAAAAAAGAAAATACAACTGAATAATTAAATGTCCAATTGAATAATTCAAATAAGGTTTAAAATGATTAATTCAATAAAGAGAATCTGAAAATACTTAACCTTTATAAATTAATATCAGTCAACTGATTATATGTACTTTTAGGGGGTCAACGGTTAGTTGCATTTTATTTTGTGATGACATACGCAAAAACACTTCCAGTAGCAATGATGATGAAATCTAGTTATACAATCATTAGGGCAGAGGGTAACCAATATAAATGAAAACCACAACATATTTTAAGAAATCAGAATTTTTGTTGTGCACAACTTTGTTTTGTTCAAAAACATAAAAATGCCTATCAAATATTACGAACCCTGTTTTTAAATATAATACTGTCAACAAGTTTACGAGGTATTATTGCTAAGCTTCTGTTTGTAGATTATACTCTGTTACCTAACAACAGATTATAAAATATAAGTGTGCTTATTTAATGCGTTGAATGCCAAAAAGAGGCATTAGGTGTGTTTGTGACCTGATACATTCATCAGCCACATCAGGATGCGTAACGTCGGACATCCTTTCAGGCAGGATATGAAGCAAAATACCCTTTACCAAGAGGAGTCATGTGATGCTTTCCAGCTTTGCACTATTTTAACTTGCCTTTCCCTTAAAGTCGCTTCCTCTTTTTCTTTGTCACTCTTTCTGTCAGAGTACAACAACTGAGAAACAGAAGCATTTAAAGTACGCCTAACATCTGAATCTATCCACTGCTTAAAAACAGGACTTCTTGATCTGTTCTGGTAAGGAAACCTTTTACCACTTTCATTAATTAACTAATTAGATTATTGTATGTACTGTCTGTGCATGCAGTGATTTTTCACTGTGGTTACTATATTTGCTCAAGCTCTGATCTCACAGTTTTGCATAAGTTGCCTAAAAGGCTTAAAGAACTGTGACAAAGGGGACTGATTGTGGATATGATAAAGGGAAGTTATAGAGCATATATTCTCATCAGTCTAATCTCCAAATGTAAAATTCAATTTCTGCTTTTTTTGTTTGAAAATTATAGAGGTTGTTGTTATGGCGGCAATCCGGTTACTTCTGACTTTCCCATTTGTATCTGGTGAGTTTACCTAAGAACTGCATATAATCTAAAATGAAAAAAAAAAAAAAAAGTTAAATATGACAAATTATTTGCTAAATTTCCAGGTTTTTCTGATTCTTGCCCGAAGAACCCAGACCTTTTCATCACCACACCAGGAAACCTGTTAGCTCTGAGTGGATCATGTCTACACATCCCATGCAATTTTTCATCTAAAACAAGAGAAAGCTTTACAGGGGTAAACTACGGGGTATGGTTTATAAAGGATCCTAGATTTCAACGTTTTCCAAATAACTTGATTTTCAACAGCAGTGGCGCAGTAAAAGTGTATCCACTAGAAATTACAGGAAACCTGATGGAGAAAAACTGCACAACTTTATTTCACAATTTATCCATGCAATACTCAGATAAATACTTTTTCAGAATTGAGAACTCGATGTACAAGGCAACAGCTTCCTGCAGTCCGTGTCAAGTAACAGTAACAGGTGAATAATCTCATTATATGGGTATTTTATAATAAGCAAATTCGGTAAATCCTACTTTCTGGGAAAAATTTTGATGATTTCTTTCCATATATGTGTTAAATCAATCTGTATCTTTTTAAATCTATTTTAAAAACAGATGACTTTGATATTTTTTGGTCATTTAAGTTCAATTAGAAATATATTTTTAGACACATCTTATTTAAAGTAGGAGAGTTTTGTAATACATAAAACTGTCTTAATGGATAAGAGGAAGGAGTTTATGGAGTGAATTTATCCTAGATTTGTTTCTGATGTGAACTTCCAGATTCTCCCTGGAGTCCCAGCATTAATATCCCTGTTGGTGA
>NW_015151241.1:33927-46957 GCF_000732505.1 Cyprinodon variegatus | reverse complement strand
CTCCTAACAAAATATAGAAGTGAAAGTGACTAGTGGCAATAAATTAGATCAGATTGACTGAAATTGAGTGGACTGTGGTTAGAGAATTAGAGTAGCTTTGGCCAGTTTAGTATTATGGTATTGAGAAAAGAGAAAATCCACAGACACAAGTAATTAATTTCTCGAAGGCTATATTTCCAACTTGATCATCCTTCACCTGTTCTTCCGTCTCATAATAACAAGAAAGGCTGAGAGTTGTTCAGATTTGGCATGCAGTCCAAAGCTGTACTTTAAGAGATAAGAATTTGGCTTTTATAAACAGGTATTTTCATTAATTAAAAGGGCCTCAACATTACATAATAAGATTTATTGAAGAAGAACAATACTTAGAATGATAGCACAGTTGATTCAGTAACAAAAGACAGAGGAAAATAAGACAAAAAGTGATGGAGCTTCATAAAAATGATATGTTGGGAACATCATCCTAAGTGACAGTTTGAAGGCTTTTAAGTTTCTGACTGCCCTACATGTTAAATGTATTTCTTTATTTATAAACACATACATTTTAATAATTTGTTGGTCTTATACCTTTTTTTTTTTTATTATTATTATTTTAGGGATGGAGGCAACAACATTATGGTCGTCTGTTGCTGGGGGGTTTGTTGGGATCATAATTGTGATCTGTGTGGTTTACATTCTATGGTAAGCTCTGCTTCTTTTTTAATTTCCATTTACAACAAGGTTATCAAAGTAGCTAAAGTGCTGATTGTATTTCTTTGATTCTTTATTGTTATTTTCCAAAAAAATTAAATTAAATAAAAAATATATATATTTAATTGGGACTAACTCAAAATAGCAGAAATGTGTGACTCGAGGGAGAATGAAATAGAAATCTGAAATGTGTGGAGTGCGTTTGTGTTCTGCTCCCCTAAATCAACAGGTTTTAAAATTTTGGCCCCATTCTATCGCTTTGATATGTTTGAATCCAATCCATTGCAGTTTAGCTATTTCTGTGTGTTTAGGGTTGCTGTGCTGCTAGAAGGTGAACTGCTGTTCCAGTTTACTTCTATGTGTTTTCCAATAAAACCCTGAAGCTTTCTAAAAACAGCTTAAATTATAACTGAGTTATATTACACACAAGTGGAACCGCTGATTTTACCCATAAAGTGACTTCCAAAGGAAAAAAAGTTGCACTGGATTTAATCAAAGGTCCTATATTTAACCTTTTCAAGCCTTTCAAAGTCAACTGTGTCATGATGAAATATTGTCTTGGGTAATAGGGAGCATTCGTTATGAAATACCAGTTCTTCCCAGCTTTTTTTTTAAATTGTCATTACACTGTCACAAGCATAGAGAAACGAAATTAACTCTGCATTTTAACCCATCCCCTTGGGGAGCAGTGGGCTGCCATTGTGCGGCACCCGGGCAGCAGTCTGGGGTTAAGGGTCTTGCTCAGGGATCAAGATTTGCAGTCTATGGGAGTGGGGCTCGAACTCAGAACCTCTGGACTCCAAGCGCAATACCCTAACCACTAGGCCACCACTTACCTTCTTTCTGTTCTTGCCTTCATAGCAAAATGGCGTCTTACCTTGTTGTTATATCGCACAATTCATGACAATGCTGTATCATGTTATTGTGGAGATTAGTTTTTTCTATAGGAAGGCCAAACAAAGTCTAAAATGTCTTGCAGCAGTAAAAACCGCTGTCACTGTGCAGATTAGCCGTTAAAAGAGCCACTTCGTGTCAACTGTTAGCAGTAATGATCGCTCTGCCTCAAATTGCTGCTCACCGGTGGTGAAAGTGGGCATGTTGTTTGCTGAGCAGGTAGTGTGAAGCTGAGGTTAACACTATCCTGTGTAGGGTGGTAATGGTCACACATATTTTAAGGGTTGGAAGGGAAAAAGGAAAAACATTGAAATACAATTTTCCTACCAGTTTTGAAATTATGCATGATTTTACTATACAGAATACCAAAAAAATATATAATAATTGAATAAAAACAAGTTTTTTTTGTTGTATTATGCAGAAATGTGTAAAAAGTTAAGGATGATATGTATAATTTAGTTTCAGGAATTATTAATTTGTGTTTTTGTAACTCAGAGCCCAAGATAGGTTACTTTGGCTCTGCCGTCTTTTGGATACTTATACACTAAGAGATTAATGCATAAATAACCCTGGAGCTTTGTACATTTTTCCGAACAGTCATTAGCTGTTGCAGTCTATTTCACAATGTTTGCAATAAACAAGATGTTTACTTTAAGAGAATAAACCAGAAATCGTATCTGTCATTAACCTTCCAGGCGTTTAAAGTGGAAAACATCATCTTTACATCAGACTCAGGTAGGAAAATCCAGCAGATCTGAATGTACTTTTAGAAGCTTGTTTCTACTTATAGCTGTTGGGGGACCTTGCATAAACTTATGACTAATTTTGGTTGTGTAAAGAAAAGCAGTGATGATGCATCCTGCTTGAAAACCTATTTTTAAAGGTCCCTGTAAAGTTTATGTATTGGTACATAGCAATGTTTGCTGTTGCTATGTCCAAATATGACAGTGTTTAAAAGAAACATGTGGCTGAGATACCGGTTAAGCAGAATCACTTATTCTGCTGTCATGTTTTTCAGAAACCAGGTTTCCAGGAGCCTGCCGGCAGCGTAGAAAATCCGGACATTCATTATGGAGACATCGACTTCTCTGTTATGAGAAAATCCTTCAAAACAGTGCAAGATGAGAAAGAGCTGCAGAGTATTGTTTACTCAGAAGTGAACGTGTGCAGACCTGAAAACAAGTTGAAAGAGGCTGAGGATTGTACTTATGCTCAAGTAAAGAAGAAACCAGTCAATTCACATTCCAGTTAGAGTTATATTATGCTGTGTCAAAAAGGGATTTTCTTCTCATTTGCATATTTGTCACACTTACAGAATATTTTAGAACATCGATAAGGGGCAAAGGAAACACAATAGTGCAGTTTTTAAATGAGGATTATCTAGGACTGACTGGACCATTCCAAATTCTTCAGTCTGTTTTTTCTTCAGCCATTCAGAGGTAAACTTGCTGGTATGTTTCTATCAGCTGCTGCAGAACCAATGTTCGTGTTAGCCTAACATCACAAGCAGCTGGCCAGATGTTCTCCTTCGGGATTTCTTTAGTAAAAAGCATCAAGGTTCCATTTTTTTGTTCTTTTGCAGCAAGTCTCTAATCCTCTCAAGCAGCAATGCAGCCCAGACCATCACACTACCACCATGTTTTTTTTTATTGTTATAATTTCTCTATTTTTTCCAACCTAAAATAAACATCAACAGCATAATTTTTACAGCAGATGGAATGGGACCAACAGCTTCATACGTCCAAATAATAGTTTCCTGAAAGTCTGCAGGATCTGCTGTGCTGCCATGGAGACATTTTTGGTCCTTCTCCTTTTTATGGTGAAGGCATTAACGCTGATCTTTACTGAGGCAAGGCCGGTCTTACAGGGTTACATACATTGTGATGTTTATTTCTCCCATCATAAAAACCTGCATTAGAAATGGCATTTATTTCAATTTCAATTCAGTTTATTTATATAGCGCCAATTCACAACACATTTTCTATCCAAGGAAAACCAGTTAATTCCATCAACTCATTGACTCAAATGTAATCCTTCACACTGAGCATACTTGTAGCGACAGTGGAGAGGAAAAACTCCCTTATAACAGGAGGAAACCTCCAGCAGAACCAGGCTCAGTGTGAGCGGCCATCTGCTGAGGGCGACTGGGGTTCAAGGAGACAGAAACAGAGATATAAAAAGCAGCTGTAAAGGCCAGGCCCCCGTCCACTGACATTTACTGTGTACTTGTGTTATTTTCGATTGACATCTAAATTTGTTTGATGTTCAGAAACACACGCTTCACAAACGTAAGGAAAAGAATCAGGAAGAAAGCAAACACATTTTAATGTTTTGTATTTAGTCTATTATTTTATTCAACAATTAAAAGACAGACGACAGTATTATTCTTAGCAATTATGACTTGGGTTAGATTTTCGGGGCTGGTATGATAGCGGCAAGGTATTAACTTAATCACACACCCTGCCTCTGTAGAGGAGATGTGAAGACCTCGCCTAATTCAGCCAGGCCAACTATTCCCTTTAACAACCGACCTTTCAGACACTTAGACGTGTTGGATGCATTACAGGCTAACAAAAGAAGTCAAACGACCCCCATTCCAAAAGGGTGGAGTCCTTCGTCCGTTTCAATTTGCATGTTTTCAAACCAAAAACAAGGCTTTGCTGTGCTACTGTATAAAACCTTGAACTCAACACTATTCCTGACATTTGAATTTAAAAAAGCTTCTTGGATTGGAAGCGAAACATCTTCAAACTTGGAAACAAAGCCCAGGGGATTGTTTTTTATTTTCTTTTTATGACCTGGATGACAGATAATCTTCACCAGCGTAAGTCAATAAAGTGTTTCTAAATAAAGCTTTTTGTAGAAAAGAGCACAACTTGGTAAAAAAAAAACAAAAAAAAAGATAACCTAAAAAAAGAGATGTAAAAAGATTTCTCTGATACAAATAACTTCTGTTAGGTGATATTCAGAAACTGAAAAACGTGACCTGAAAACAGTTTTGTAACCAGATGTGCTTCCTATCAGCCCTTTAACACAGAGGATTGAATTGAATTAGATAGGGAAGTTGGTCACTGCTGAGGTCTGTTTCCCAAAGCAGGTTTAAAAACTCAGATTCAAAACCGCAACTCTAAATTTAACTTGCCTAAAGTCGGGAACTCTGAGTTTTCGGTTTCACAACGGCTGTTATGTTTGATTTCAGAGGCCACATCCTCCAAGGACCCGGTGCAGATAGACCGGGTACTTGGAGGTCTGTAAAAATAATCTCCTTCTTTGGCGTTCACCGCCCAAACACTCGCCTAGCAACCGTAACAGTTGACACACAAAGCAGGCAAAGAATTGATGCCAAACTTCTCACTACTGCACTGGGTGCTAATAACATTTTCGAGGAGCTTCAGCAGCAGTACCGTCATCATGAATCTCATATTTATAGTCCCCACACTGTAGATGTATTATAATCTGTACTTATATGTCAGCCAAACCCATTTGAACCCGAGGTTTTGATTTAACTGCCAAATTAAATCCATTCACAATTGATCTGAGTTATTGATTTAAATCTGATCTACATTTTGTTTCCAGCTTAACTAATGTTTTCGGTGTCTTTCACGCTTGTTTGTGATATCAATTTGACACCCCCGAAAAAAAACAAAACAAAACAAAAAAACAAAACAAACAAAAACTGACCTTTTTGCTGCTTTTTGACATTTATCCGCAATGTCTAACCTACCGTATGTATTGACTATTTAAATTGCATTTCTGACAGTTATACTTTCAAACCCTATTGTAGTCAGTAAATTGGTTCCTTTGAATACTTTTAAGCTGAGAAAGAGATGTTTTGAGTTGGACTCCCTCACATGTCAATGTTTTAATTGAAATTTTATTGTAAGTGCATATTTGGCTTTTATGTGTGTGCCTTTGTACGCATGTAATGATGTGATGTAATTTTGATGCCTATCTTGGCCAGGTCTCCCTTGCAAAAGAGATTTTTAATCTCAATGGGTATCACCTGGTTAAATAAAGGATAAATAAATAAATAGCATCAGTATATTAAAATGATTCTTTGTGATCAGGGTAGTTTTGCCATCACCTTGCCATCATCATCAGTATATATCAGTTACTTTATGAAGAGAAATCCTGACCTCTTGTGGCTGTATGCTAAAAGTTGCAGCCCCACTTCAAATCAGTAAAGCAAGGAAATAACAGAGCTTTAGTTTAAGAATGTTTAGTATTTCAATTAGACCATTTCTCTAATGGAAAACCAATGTGTCTATGAATGAACAAGTAATATGAAATTGGAAATGTTTTGTTACAAAAGCAATGCTCAAAATGGGGCAGTGGGAGAATAAAACTGAAGCAAAGTTTCCCTTTTAAGCCCAGAAACCACTACCAGTCCTTCTCTTCCAGTTGATATATAACATGAACTATTAAAACTGATGGAGTTCATGTTTAATGATGTGTAAACTGTGCAAAAGTAATCATATTCCCTGGGGATTTGTCTACATTGACTGGAGCGTCCACAGCAGAAGTATCCCTATGGAAATGGCGTTGCTCATCATTTTTAAATGCCAGTTTTTAATCTGTGAGTAAAGTAGAAAAGGTTCCTTTCTTGAATTACTGTATTAAGAATGGAGAATTAAACATTCTGATTTAAATGATGAGGTAAATCAAAACTGATAATTATCTACATCAAGGCTTCCGTAGCTAAAGGAAGGCGCATTGAATCAAGGGTTCTGTAGAAAGTCAAAGCATAAGCAATTTATAATAAAAACAAAACAAAATAAAATTGTATCCAATTGTTTTATTTTTAGACCATATATACAATCACCAGTGTAAAACAGTTTTAGTTTTTGTCTAAAGTAGACTTCTATTGCATAATAATCAATCACTGAAATAATTCTTTAAGCTTAAGAGATAAAACATAAAATATGAGATAGAATAAAAAGATTTAACCTTAAGCCCAGAAGAAAAGAGTTTTGATAAAAATGGCAAAAAAATGATAAAAAAGCCAGAAGAAGGATAAGAGAGTGAGTTCACTGTTTCTGAGTCCGTCCGTTCATGGCTGGTAAATGGGACTTTCTAATTTAATGTAGTTAATTAACATAATTTGAAGAATTTAACTTTGAATTGCTGTACATAATTAATTATTTACTGTTTAATATTTTTAGATTTATGCTCACCACCAAGCTGGCTCATTGTGAGAAAAGTCCACTGTATTAAGGCCACAAGATGTGAAAAATAAAAATCTACAACTTCTTCCTGTTCTGAACTCAACTCAAATAGCTCGAAAGTGCTGAAGGTTTTTTTTTTTTTGTGAAAGCCAAAATTCACAATGCATATCCTTAGATGGTAAAAGAAGTTCATTCTTCATCCTTTAAATGCCAGATTCCTGTGGATTACACAGAAAGGGAAAAACATGGCAACTATTAATACACATTTATACAAAAAAACAAGTTTAGAATAAACACGATGATCAATGCTGATATACTGTAGTTCATACCTGGAGCTGTCTGAAAATCTTACATATCAGACTCTGCAACAAGTCAAAGAAAAAAAAAAATCCATTATTTTTTTTTATCATGAACAGACTTACATTATAAAAAATAAATGTCCGCCATTTACTTTTTAGGCTCTAATGTTTAGAAGGAAATAATATCCTTCAAGGAAATGCTTTTAAAAAGTTCTTAATTTCGGCACTTTTAACAACTTTAGCAATCATGTGAATAAGGTTTAAAGCAATACCCCAGACGTAATCTCTTGGGATTCCCACGTGGGTGACTCTGCAGACGTACGTCTCTCCTGACATCGGTGTGAAAGGCACATGCTTGGTGAGGTGGTAGTGCCAGTTATCCTCAAAGGCCAGGTCAGTCTGCTTAGCATCAGGAATTTCATTGTCATTCTTTAGCAGCTCAATTTTGATCTCAGGTGGGTGGAAGTCGCTGGCGTGGCAGATTAAGACGTTTTTTTCCCCGTACTTCCCTGGGTTCCGGCTGTAGACCTGGACATTCGGTGCAAGAACTAAAATAAACAAAGACACCATTAACACATCTCTAAAAAGTACCAGCATTAAACTTCAAACCAATTCACTAAATAAAACAGCTTTTCTTTTAGCTAATCAAGTGATGTAGTTATGACTGCAGTTACTTAAAATCAAAGGTTATAGAAAGAACCAGTTCTTCCTCTATAATCAGGTTATGCAAGCAACACTGAACGCTTTCATTTAGGTTTATGGAAGGTTTCTCATCTTCCCCCAAATAATCGTCTCATATTTGCTAATATCAGATTGTTGCCTTCCTGTAAGCTAACTGTTTGTCCTGCCATCATCTGGACCAGCTTGGTCATAGAGGGTTGTTAGCCATTAACAGTGGGTATTGGGTGAGAGGTGGGTACACCGCAGACAGGTCGCCCGTCTATTACAGGGCAACGCAGACATAAAAGCTGCACATAAACAGACTTAAGGAGGACAAAAAACTACAGCTAGAAATTAATTTTTTTAGCGATTAACCATATTTTCAGTTAATGAAGATTTAAGGTTTTAAATTTTTGTTCCACCAATGAACTCATTGGGCTTACATAACTCAGAGCGATAGGGTTTCGTCACTTTTTTGTTCTTGGATGTGTAGTGCTGATAAACTACCTCACTGTGTAACACCACTCGTCTCAAACATTTAGTGTGTTATATGTTTTATTTTAATGTTGTTTCACATGATTTAAAAAAAAAAAAAGTATGTTTCACAACTTGCATTTAGTTGTCCTTCAAATGAAGGTTACGTCACAGAAAGGATGGCTGAAACAAAAGCTGGTTTCTGAAAGACTCTTCAATTAACAGTCAAAGGTGATATAATAAAACTAGATCTAAATTAATTATATTTGGTAAAAATATATAAATAAAACAAATAAAAATCAAAGATTTGATTTTTAAGTAGCCCATGCATAAAATGAACCTCGTCATTATTCGTTTGAACTGAGGAAGCTGGGGTACCAGGAGAAAAACCTCAGATTTATAGAGAGAACAATCAAAAAGACCCCAGGGAAGAACTCAAACCCAGGACCTTCCTGCTAAAGGACAACATACAGCCCCTCTGTGATCCTTTTTTGTAAGACTCTTTAGGCAGTGACATCTACCAAACACTACCAAGCACTAGTAGCTTGTTTTTTGTTGTTGTTATTTTTTCATACAGTGGACTGACAGGAAAGCGTGGGCGAGGGAGGGGGTTAGAGACATGCAGCAAAAAACCACAGGTGGAACTTTTTGAGGTAAAGGCCTCCATATATGGGTCGCGCACACTATCCACCGCGCCACCTAAGCATTCCCGATCCTGCCGTTTTTTAAAAGAATTCGATCCAAATATACTCAAATTGTTATAAAGCAACCAAAGTTTTGGGAGCCAAACTTTCTTTTTACTTATATTTTCCTCATTACTCATCTACCATAGTTTTCCAATGACTAATAAAGACTCATAAATTCTCCGTGTGAGATTGTTTGTCTTAACTATAGAACCCAAAGTAGATGGACCAGTCTGAGCGGAATGAGGAAAAGGGTTGGATTTCAAGATAGAGGCAGAAACATCAGCTGCTGCTCCAGCAGAGCGTCTCTAAAGGTGAAACGCCAATAGTTGTTTTGAACAGCTAGGAAGGATGGGGTTCAATAACACAAAAATCAAACCATTCCCGCTGTTTGGATATACAATAGAGCAATCACAGTGCTTTTAAGAGTATTTTATGGTAGTAAATGCTACGGCTAATTCCTGATAGGGTCTTAACTCCGCCTATAAAGACACAGGAAACCTCAACATGAAGCACTCTGTATCATGAGGTTAATGATAAATAAAAAAAACTGTTGGACTTTGACACTTTTTATAGTCTCCGTCACATTGTGTCAAATTTCAGTCTTAAGTTGATATAAAAAAAAACAGTCTTACTTCATGTTGGAACATTTTTCCCCCCTTGAAGTAAAGAAATTAACTATTAATAAATGGGAAATATTGTTTGATACAATAAAACTATTTCACAAATTTGAGCTGTTGAAAACGTAATAATTAATAATTATTAAAAAAATTATGCGCTTTTGGCATTTACTTAATCACATTTAGTTACTTTAACATAATCGTTTTATGTCTTACGCTGCTAACATGAAACAATTGTGTTAAAGTAACTAAATATGATTAAGTTATGCCAAAAACGGCTGCATTATTTTCTTTTCAGTGTAGTATGCCATCCAGGTGAAGGTAATGCAGCCCAATAAACATTCAAGACTCTGACTGAATCTGACCGTATTGTAATATAACTAGAATTTAACTAGAATGTATGTAATTTAATTTAAATATGTCGATTCTTTCGGATTGAACTCTGTTGTTTATCTGTTTTAGCAATGAAGGAGTTTGTCTTATAAAATTGTCCTGATATGTTGTTTAAATTAGCTCTTCAAACATAAAGTGCAATAAAGCTGAGTGAAATATTTTAATATATTCACAAAAAAAAACAACAACAGAGGATGTATAAATTTTAACAAACAGTAAATATTTTCCTGTGCAATAATATCACACATGTTCTCTTGTTTTTATATGGATAAAATAAAACTTTAAAAAGCTATATAGCTTACCACCAAAATGAACATCTGATTCTAAGATATTTAAACATAACATATTTATGTTATTATATAATACATTTAAAAAACCATAATATACCCTAAAAAAAGTGTTGTCAAAGTTTTAATAAAAAAAAAAAAAAAAACACTAGTATAGATAAACTATACTTGTCACATTTACAAGAATCTGTAAAGACAAAGAAAATATGATGTATATGATGAAGTTCTTACAAACTTTTGTGTATATTTATCTATATAAATGTATAACAGTCTAAAGGCCATTTTGTGGCTCTGTGAGCATAAATATTTAACCAGGATTGTTTTCTCACAAACAAACTTCAGTTAAATGTCTTTTTTACTAGTAAGACATTATAGATTAAATAAATATGTCTTTTAAAAACACATTTATCAGATATCAAACTATATTCATGGTGAGGCCTGAAGCTGACGCATGTTTTTTTAATCTTCTTCCTTATAGCTCAGCGCCATTTCTCAACAAACGCTGAAATATAAACAAGAACAATACACACCTTTCCTTTCTTCTCCAGCCGTTACAAGATGGCACAAGATGACACAAACGACGAGAGAAATGAAAAACTTCATGATTCTTCGCCTTTAGACGGTCTCTGGTGGAATATAATGTTTATTCTTCGTAAGAAACGCCAGGCAACCTGAGCTACCCTAGAAACGAAAGTAAAATGTGGGAGAAATGACGCGCATCTTCCGCCCAACAAAGTCTCTGAATGTCACGTGATATTTTTTCGACCAATAGAAACATTTGTATGAGCGGTTACTAGGTAGAATTGACAGGAAATTATTGACGCTCTCTACCTTTTAAAGTAAAACGCAATAAAATGGCGTCCTAACGCCACCAAGTGACACGAAATTAAAGAAGAATAAACGGATTATTATCTAAATACCTTCAATCAACTAATAATATGATTTTTCTGGTTCTTGTTTCTGTCAAATATAAAGTAGACTAGATGTCTGTTATATATGAAGTATTTCATCATATTACATCATAACGTAATTTCATGAGAAAAAAAGTTCAGACATGTTTGACTACTTCCTATTACCTACATAAATCAAATCTAGTTGTGTTTTTGTTTTGTAGATGATTTTAAGTATTATTCATAGACTTTATGTCAACATCGAACAGTATGGAAAAAGCTACTTAAGTTTTAAGTCATAAATCTCCTCTCAGCGAGTTATGTTTAGGCATTTGGCAAATGCTTTAATCCAAAGCGACTTACAAAGTAGACACAATTTACAGTTATTATCAATAAGTTATCTAGAGTAAAAATCTCTACTCAGAATCAATGGTGTCAAAAGTAGCTACACACATTTGTTACTTAAGTAGAAGTATAGATACTGCAGTTTAAAAACGCTGCTAAAAGTTGAAGTATCAACTTCACCTCTTTACTCAAGTAAAAGTGAAAAAGTATGAGCTCCAAAAACTATTTAAAGTATAAAGTAACCTTAAAAAAAAAACATCCAGATTCCACTATATGAATTGAAAGCTCAATTTTTTGACTATTTCGAAAAATTCTTTGAGATAGGGCCAAAGATGAGGGAGGTCTTGTTGGTCTCCATCTCCCGATACGCTCTCGTCTGTGTCTGACCTTTCAGACATTTCGACATCTGTTGTGTTTGCGTTGTATGACTCATCCAATCACACTAGCTTTCACTAGATGTGGAACACACCAATGATCTGCATTGGATGGCGCACATGAAGTGAAATAAATATTTATAAATATTAAACCGAAGCCAAGAGTAACGAGTAACGTTTGTTTTAAAAATATAAGGAAAAGAAAGTACAGATACTTGTGTAAAAATGTAATGTGTAGAAGTCAGAAGCTGGAAGATAAATTAGTAATGGAGTAAAGTATAGATACCTAAAAAGAGTACTTAAGTAAGAAAGTATTTGTACTTTGTTACTAAACACCTCTGCTCAGAATCAGTGGTGATAGCAAAGAGAGGGAAGTGCAGTAAGAGTAATATTTAATCCTTTTCAGTTTATTTATATAGTGCCAATTCATAACACACATCATCTCAAGGCACTTTACAGTTCACCAGATCATACGGTCAATTGATTTAAAGTTTTCTATCTAAGTAAAACCAGTTGATTGCATCGACTCAAATTGTAGAAGACAGTGTACGTTTAAATTGCACTGATTCCCGATATCTCATCAGTTGAATCTTCCTCCGTCAGAAGGAATATGTCAACTCCATCGGTGCAGCTCAGGGGGTTTATTAATGGAATAGAAGCAGGTACATTGGAGATGATGGTACAGACGATGAGGTTTATATTTGTTTTTCTTAGGGATATGTATTTAGATGTGTGGTTATCTGAAACAGAACAAACAATAAAGATGCATATTTATAGCCATGCAGGTAAAACGGGTGCATATAGATGCAGGATGAAATTGGCTTGTAATACCAAAGAAATTCACTAGAGGGCGCCACAACATCACACATGCATTATTGTCAGTATTGTCAGTTTAGAGAAACTAAAGGACAATTTAACCTCCTGGGATAAAATTGATGGAAATAACCCAATATCAGACTTAAAATGCCTTCTTACATCGTAAAAAACGCACACAGGTTTCATACACACTGGATTAAAGAAGGATTAATGGTGGATGTTATTTTGTGCCACCGAACCACCCAGAAGCATGGAAAACACAACTTGCTCAGCTACGTGAAATTAGAAATACAAAATGAACAGATGCATCATGGGTAATGTGGTACTAAACAAACGGATGGACTTTTAACACAAATGCAATGCCTCACAAGAAGCATGCCTGTAGCAACAGTGGAGAAGAAAAACTCCCCTTTAACAGGAAGAAACCTACTTCAAAGAAC